>NW_026867745.1:0-115959 GCF_020745735.1 Hemiscyllium ocellatum
CTTGGACTGCAGCGGTTCGAGAGAGCAGCTCACCACCAGGCTGATCTCTGGCATGGGCGAGAAATGTTGGCCTTGACGGAAGATCTATTCATTGCCTCCCCTTGTGTTGGTGTAGCTTGCCCATAAATGCCAATCATCGTTTCCCTCACGTACAGGATTCGCTCCTCGGCATTCCGCATCAATCCGAAAAGTTGCGAAAAGCGAATTACGTCCGTGCACCCTTTCTTTATCGTCCACTTTCAATATCCTCCTCTACTTGTATCCGACTCTCTGTGGAGAATGGGGAGGGAGCTGATCTCCCCGTGTAAACTGTCACGCTGCAAGCGCGCCTCATCACCACCAGCAGCTCGATTCGACATCTCGTTCACATTGCTGCAGATCGCTGACAACATTATAATCCGTCCCAGTTGACAAACTGACAACTGTTTCGCTACTTGCACCGCAAATGATGACAAATCGTTCCAAATCGTACGGGTGGCACAGTGGATCAGTGGTTAGTACGGCTGCCTGGTGGCACCAGGGAGCTGAAGCCAGTTCAGCCTTGGGCGATCGTCTGCGTGAATAATCTTTACGTACAGACGTAGCTACTAAAGCAGGTCGCTTCCGTACAGTAGTTTGCGAAGAAACAAACAGAGATGGGGGTTTCACTCTATTCAGGAAACAGACAAAGACATTTCTTTCTTGTTCAAGAAAAATATTAGGATTAATTTGTTGCCTCGGGGTTGGGGGGGAGGCGGGGGGGTTGGGAAGGGGCTGTGGGGGCTGATCTGATAGCCATTTGACATTGGCTGAGTCATGGGATCCCACAAACCTGATTTGACTGTGTTAATAATCCCACAACACCAGGTTTCAGCCCAACGGGGTTCTTTGAAATTACAGCAGTCACCCCCACCCCGCCACCGCCGTACCATCGGTGGGATACGTTCCAAGAACGACCGCAGAAGCCCAAAACGGCAGACAAGGGCAAATCCATTCATTCAAATTGGCAAGTTACCTTCCTGGCAGGCCCCTGGTTCCAGAATGTTCCTGTAGCACGTTGGGGTTACCCCTGTCCTGGCTTTCAGCGTGCTGCACCTTCATCAGGTAACTGCAGAGCAGGTTCATAAGACAGAAAACCCGTAACAAAAGACGATAGTTTCCTGCAACTGAAAAGACAATAGATGCAACAATCACTGACTGCCATCAACACGGCAAACTAGCAAAGGCAAGAGATTCACATTGCATTCACCTGCTTTTGAACTTGGGTAAGCGTTGGGTGCACCATTCCTGGAAACACTGCAATACCAGGCTGATACATGGAGAGGACAGAGCAAGCCCTTAAGCCATCTCCCTGCTCCAAAAATCCATTTAATACAAACACTCCCACCTTCGGGAGATATCAGCGATTAAACTGATAAGAACAGAAACTACACATATTCCAAGCCAAAAGGCCGAGAAGCGATAGCACATTAATAC
This sequence comes from Hemiscyllium ocellatum, assembly GCF_020745735.1. Classification (NCBI taxonomy): domain Eukaryota; kingdom Metazoa; phylum Chordata; class Chondrichthyes; order Orectolobiformes; family Hemiscylliidae; genus Hemiscyllium; species Hemiscyllium ocellatum. Next base: position 1,456 of record NW_026867745.1, read on the forward strand.
TCCAACGGTGGAGGTCATATTTGCCGACTATCCTTTCCATCAGTTTGATGATATTCAAAGTTCCTTTATTCCCTTACCGTCTACCTTCCTTCCAAGATATCCAACCAGACCGGAAGATCACTCTGCAGCAGTCGCTGTGCTTTCCCCGTGCTTTTTGTCCATCTGTTACGTAGCCGCGTAGGTCGCGCTGACGACCAATCAGATGGCACGGGCCGGAGCCACCGCACGTCAGGTCGACTGCAGAGAGGTTTCTCCCGGTGATCGGGGACAGCGGCGGCGGCAGGGTCATTCATTCCCCCGGCATCTACAAGATTCACCAGAATTCCTCAGGCAGCACCTTGCAAACCCATGGCCAACGCAGCCTCGAAGGATGACGGCAGCAGATCCACGGGAACACCACCATTCGCAAGTTCTCCCCCCCGCCGAGGCACTCGCTGTCCTGAATTGCAAATATGTCCTTGTTCCTCCGGTGTTACCGGGTCAAAATCGGGAATCCCCACCCAAACAGCATCGCGGGGCTACCGACAGCACTTGGACTGCAGCGGTTCGAGAGAGCAGCTCACCACCAGGCTGATCTCGGCATGGGCGAGAAATGTTGGCCTTGACGGAAAGATCCTATTCATTGCCTCCCCTTGTGTTGGTGTAGCTTGCCCATAAATGCCAATCATCGTTTCCCTCACGTACAGGATTCGCTCCTCGGCATTCCGCATCAATCCGAAAAGTTGCGAAAAGCGAATTACGTCCGTGCACCCTTTCTTTATCGTCCACTTTCAATATCCTCTCTACTTGTATCCGACTCTCTGTGGAGAATGGGGAGGGAGCTGATCTCCCCGTGTAAACATGTCACGCTGCAAGCGCGCCTCATCACCACCAGCAGCTCGATTCGACATCTCCGTTCACATTGCTGCAGATCGCTGACAACATTATAATCCGACCCAGTTGACAAACTGACAACTGTTTCGCTACTTGCACCGCAAATGATGACAAATCGTTCCAAATCGTACGGGTGGCACAGTGGATCAGTGGTTAGTACGGCTGCCTGGTGGCACCAGGGAGCTGAAGCCAGTTCCAGCCTTGGGCGATCGTCTGCGTGAATAATCTTTACGTACAGACGTAGCTACTAAAGCAGGTCGCTTCCGTACAGTAGTTTGCGAAGAAACAAACAGAGATGGGGGTTTCACTCTATTCAGGAAACAGACTAAAGACATTTCTTCTTGTTCAAGAAAATATTAGGATAAATTTGTTGCCTCGGGGTGGGGGGGGAGGCGGGGGGGTTGGGAAGGGGCTGTGGGGGCTGATCTGATAGCCATTTGACATTGGCTGAGTCATGGGATCCCACAACCTGATTTGACTGTGTTAAAAATCCCACAACACCAGGTTTCAGCCCAACGGGGTTCTTTGAAATTACAGCAGTCACCCCACCCCCCGCCACCGCCGTACCATCGGTGGGATACGTTCCAAGAACGACCGCAGAAGCCCAAAACGGCAGACAAGGGCAAATCCATTCATTCAAATTGGCAAGTTACCTTCCTGGCAGGCCCCTGGTTCCAGAATGTTCCCTGTAGCACGTTGGGGTTACCCCTGTCCTGGCTTTCAGCGTGCTGCACCTTCATCAGGTAACTGCAGAGCAGGTTCATAAGACAGAAAACCCGTAACAAAAGACGATAGTTTCCTGCAACTGAAAAGACAATAGATGCAACAATCACTGACTGCCATCAACACGGCAAACTAGCAAAGGCAAGAGATTCACATTGCATTCACCTGCTTTTGAACTTGGGTAAGCGTTGGGTGCACCATTCCTGGAAACACTGCAATACCAGGCTGATACATGGAGAGGACAGAGCAAGCCCTTAAGCCATCTCCCTGCTCCAAAAATCCATTTAATACAAACACTCCCACCTTCGGGAGATATCAGCGATTAAACTGATAAGAACAGAAACTACACATATTCCAAGCCAAAAGGCCGAGAAGCGATAGCACATTAATACTCCAACGGTGGAGGTCATATTTGCCGACTATCCTTTCCATCAGTTTGATGATATTCAAAGTTCCTTTATTCCCTTACCGTCTACCTTCCTTCCAAGATATCCAACCAGACCGGAAGATCACTCTGCAGCAGTCGCTGTGCTTTCCCCGTGCTTTTCTGTCCATCTGTTACGTAGCCGCGTAGGTCGCGCTGACGACCAATCAGATGGCACGGGCCGGAGCCACCGCACGTCAGGTCGACTGCAGAGAGGTTTCTCCCGGTGATCGGGGACAGCGGCGGCGGCAGGGTCATTCATTCCCCCGGCATCTACAAGATTCACCAGAATTCCTCAGGCAGCACCTTGCAAACCCATGGCCAACGCAGCCTCGAAGGATGACGGCAGCAGATCCACGGGAACACCACCATTCGCAAGTTCTCCCCCCCGCCGAGGCACTCGCTGTCCTGAATTGCAAATATGTCCTTGTTCCTCCGGTGTTACCGGGTCAAAATCGGGAATCCCCGCCCAAACAGCATCGCGGGGCTACCGACAGCACTTGGACTGCAGCGGTTCGAGAGAGCAGCTCACCACCAGGCTGATCTCGGCATGGGCGAGAAATGTTGGCCTTGACGGAAAGATCCTATTCATTGCCTCCCCTTGTGTTGGTGTAGCTTGCCCATAAATGCCAATCATCGTTTCCCTCACGTACAGGATTCGCTCCTCGGCATTCCGCATCAATCCGAAAAGTTGCGAAAAGCGAATTACGTCCGTGCACCCTTTCTTTATCGTCCACTTTCAATATCCTCTCTACTTGTATCCGACTCTCTGTGGAGAATGGGGAGGGAGCTGATCTCCCCGTGTAAACATGTCACGCTGCAAGCGCGCCTCATCACCACCAGCAGCTCGATTCGACATCTCCGTTCACATTGCTGCAGATCGCTGACAACATTATAATCCGACCCAGTTGACAAACTGACAACTGTTTCGCTACTTGCACCGCAAATGATGACAAATCGTTCCAAATCGTACGGGTGGCACAGTGGATCAGTGGTTAGTACGGCTGCCTGGTGGCACCAGGGAGCTGAAGCCAGTTCCAGCCTTGGGCGATCGTCTGCGTGAATAATCTTTACGTACAGACGTAGCTACTAAAGCAGGTCGCTTCCGTACAGTAGTTTGCGAAGAAACAAACAGAGATGGGGGTTTCACTCTATTCAGGAAACAGACTAAAGACATTTCTTCCTTGTTCAAGAAAATATTAGGATAAATTTGTTGCCTCGCGGGGGTGGGGGGGGGGGGTTTGGGAAGGGGCTGTGGGGGCTGATCTGATAGCCATTTGACATTGGCTGAGTCATGGGATCCCACAACCTGATTTGACTGTGTTAAAAATCCCACAACACCAGGTTTCAGCCCAACGGGGTTCTTTGAAATTACAGCAGTCACCCCACCCCCCGCCACCGCCGTACCATCGGTGGGATACGTTCCAAGAACGACCGCAGAAGCCCAAAACGGCAGACAAGGGCAAATCCATTCATTCAAATTGGCAAGTTACCTTCCTGGCAGGCCCCTGGTTCCAGAATGTTCCCTGTAGCACGTTGGGGTTACCCCTGTCCTGGCTTTCAGCGTGCTGCACCTTCATCAGGTAACTGCAGAGCAGGTTCATAAGACAGAAAACCCGTAACAAAAGACGATAGTTTCCTGCAACTGAAAAGACAATAGATGCAACAATCACTGACTGCCATCAACACGGCAAACTAGCAAAGGCAAGAGATTCACATTGCATTCACCTGCTTTTGAACTTGGGTAAGCGTTGGGTGCACCATTCCTGGAAACACTGCAATACCAGGCTGATACATGGAGAGGACAGAGCAAGCCCTTAAGCCATCTCCCTGCTCCAAAAATCCATTTAATACAAACACTCCCACCTTCGGGAGATATCAGCGATTAAACTGATAAGAACAGAAACTACACATATTCCAAGCCAAAAGGCCGAGAAGCGATAGCACATTAATACTCCAACGGTGGAGGTCATATTTGCCGACTATCCTTTCCATCAGTTTGATGATATTCAAAGTTCCTTTATTCCCTTACCGTCTACCTTCCTTCCAAGATATCCAACCAGACCGGAAGATCACTCTGCAGCAGTCGCTGTGCTTTCCCCGTGCTTTTCTGTCCATCTGTTACGTAGCCGCGTAGGTCGCGCTGACGACCAATCAGATGGCACGGGCCGGAGCCACCGCACGTCAGGTCGACTGCAGAGAGGTTTCTCCCGGTGATCGGGGACAGCGGCGGCGGCAGGGTCATTCATTCCCCCGGCATCTACATCTACAAGATTCACCAGAATTCCTCAGGCAGCACCTTGCAAACCCATGGCCAACGCAGCCTCGAAGGATGACGGCAGCAGATCCACGGGAACACCACCATTCGCAAGTTCTCCCCCCCGCCGAGGCACTCGCTGTCCTGAATTGCAAATATGTCCTTGTTCCTCCGGTGTTACCGGGTCAAAATCGGGAATCCCCGCCCAAACAGCATCGCGGGGCTACCGACAGCACTTGGACTGCAGCGGTTCGAGAGAGCAGCTCACCACCAGGCTGATCTCGGCATGGGCGAGAAATGTTGGCCTTGACGGAAAGATCCTATTCATTGCCTCCCCTTGTGTTGGTGTAGCTTGCCCATAAATGCCAATCATCGTTTCCCTCACGTACAGGATTCGCTCCTCGGCATTCCGCATCAATCCGAAAAGTTGCGAAAAGCGAATTACGTCCGTGCACCCTTTCTTTATCGTCCACTTTCAATATCCTCTCTACTTGTATCCGACTCTCTGTGGAGAATGGGGAGGGAGCTGATCTCCCCGTGTAAACATGTCACGCTGCAAGCGCGCCTCATCACCACCAGCAGCTCGATTCGACATCTCCGTTCACATTGCTGCAGATCGCTGACAACATTATAATCCGACCCAGTTGACAAACTGACAACTGTTTCGCTACTTGCACCGCAAATGATGACAAATCGTTCCAAATCGTACGGGTGGCACAGTGGATCAGTGGTTAGTACGGCTGCCTGGTGGCACCAGGGAGCTGAAGCCAGTTCCAGCCTTGGGCGATCGTCTGCGTGAATAATCTTTACGTACAGACGTAGCTACTAAAGCAGGTCGCTTCCGTACAGTAGTTTGCGAAGAAACAAACAGAGATGGGGGTTTCACTCTATTCAGGAAACAGACTAAAGACATTTCTTTCTTGTTCAAGAAAATATTAGGATAAATTTGTTGCCTCGGGGGTGGGGGGGGAGGCGGGGGGGTTGGGAAGGGGCTGTGGGGGCTGATCTGATAGCCATTTGACATTGGCTGAGTCATGGGATCCCACAACCTGATTTGACTGTGTTAAAAATCCCACAACACCAGGTTTCAGCCCAACGGGGTTCTTTGAAATTACAGCAGTCACCCCACCCCCCGCCACCGCCGTACCATCGGTGGGATACGTTCCAAGAACGACCGCAGAAGCCCAAAACGGCAGACAAGGGCAAATCCATTCATTCAAATTGGCAAGTTACCTTCCTGGCAGGCCCCTGGTTCCAGAATGTTCCCTGTAGCACGTTGGGGTTACCCCTGTCCTGGCTTTCAGCGTGCTGCACCTTCATCAGGTAACTGCAGAGCAGGTTCATAAGACAGAAAACCCGTAACAAAAGACGATAGTTTCCTGCAACTGAAAAGACAATAGATGCAACAATCACTGACTGCCATCAACACGGCAAACTAGCAAAGGCAAGAGATTCACATTGCATTCACCTGCTTTTGAACTTGGGTAAGCGTTGGGTGCACCATTCCTGGAAACACTGCAATACCAGGCTGATACATGGAGAGGACAGAGCAAGCCCTTAAGCCATCTCCCTGCTCCAAAAATCCATTTAATACAAACACTCCCACCTTCGGGAGATATCAGCGATTAAACTGATAAGAACAGAAACTACACATATTCCAAGCCAAAAGGCCGAGAAGCGATAGCACATTAATACTCCAACGGTGGAGGTCATATTTGCCGACTATCCTTTCCATCAGTTTGATGATATTCAAAGTTCCTTTATTCCCTTACCGTCTACCTTCCTTCCAAGATATCCAACCAGACCGGAAGATCACTCTGCAGCAGTCGCTGTGCTTTCCCCGTGCTTTTCTGTCCATCTGTTACGTAGCCGCGTAGGTCGCGCTGACGACCAATCAGATGGCACGGGCCGGAGCCACCGCACGTCAGGTCGACTGCAGAGAGGTTTCTCCCGGTGATCGGGGACAGCGGCGGCGGCAGGGTCATTCATTCCCCCGGCATCTACAAGATTCACCAGAATTCCTCAGGCAGCACCTTGCAAACCCATGGCCAACGCAGCCTCGAAGGATGACGGCAGCAGATCCACGGGAACACCACCATTCGCAAGTTCTCCCCCCGCCGAGGCACTCGCTGTCCTGAATTGCAAATATGTCCTTGTTCCTCCGGTGTTACCGGGTCAAAATCGGGAATCCCCGCCCAAACAGCATCGCGGGGCTACCGACAGCACTTGGACTGCAGCGGTTCGAGAGAGCAGCTCACCACCAGGCTGATCTCGGCATGGGCGAGAAATGTTGGCCTTGACGGAAAGATCCTATTCATTGCCTCCCCTTGTGTTGGTGTAGCTTGCCCATAAATGCCAATCATCGTTTCCCTCACGTACAGGATTCGCTCCTCGGCATTCCGCATCAATCCGAAAAGTTGCGAAAAGCGAATTACGTCCGTGCACCCTTTCTTTATCGTCCACTTTCAATATCCTCTCTACTTGTATCCGACTCTCTGTGGAGAATGGGGAGGGAGCTGATCTCCCCGTGTAAACATGTCACGCTGCAAGCGCGCCTCATCACCACCAGCAGCTCGATTCGACATCTCCGTTCACATTGCTGCAGATCGCTGACAACATTATAATCCGACCCAGTTGACAAACTGACAACTGTTTCGCTACTTGCACCGCAAATGATGACAAATCGTTCCAAATCGTACGGGTGGCACAGTGGATCAGTGGTTAGTACGGCTGCCTGGTGGCACCAGGGAGCTGAAGCCAGTTCCAGCCTTGGGCGATCGTCTGCGTGAATAATCTTTACGTACAGACGTAGCTACTAAAGCAGGTCGCTTCCGTACAGTAGTTTGCGAAGAAACAAACAGAGATGGGGGTTTCACTCTATTCAGGAAACAGACTAAAGACATTTCTTCCTTGTTCAAGAAAATATTAGGATAAATTTGTTGCCTCGGGGGGGGGGGGGGAGGCGGGGGGGTTGGGAAGGGGCTGTGGGGGCTGATCTGATAGCCATTTGACATTGGCTGAGTCATGGGATCCCACAACCTGATTTGACTGTGTTAAAAATCCCACAACACCAGGTTTCAGCCCAACGGGGTTCTTTGAAATTACAGCAGTCACCCCACCCCCCGCCACCGCCGTACCATCGGTGGGATACGTTCCAAGAACGACCGCAGAAGCCCAAAACGGCAGACAAGGGCAAATCCATTCATTCAAATTGGCAAGTTACCTTCCTGGCAGGCCCCTGGTTCCAGAATGTTCCCTGTAGCACGTTGGGGTTACCCCTGTCCTGGCTTTCAGCGTGCTGCACCTTCATCAGGTAACTGCAGAGCAGGTTCATAAGACAGAAAACCCGTAACAAAAGACGATAGTTTCCTGCAACTGAAAAGACAATAGATGCAACAATCACTGACTGCCATCAACACGGCAAACTAGCAAAGGCAAGAGATTCACATTGCATTCACCTGCTTTTGAACTTGGGTAAGCGTTGGGTGCACCATTCCTGGAAACACTGCAATACCAGGCTGATACATGGAGAGGACAGAGCAAGCCCTTAAGCCATCTCCCTGCTCCAAAAATCCATTTAATACAAACACTCCCACCTTCGGGAGATATCAGCGATTAAACTGATAAGAACAGAAACTACACATATTCCAAGCCAAAAGGCCGAGAAGCGATAGCACATTAATACTCCAACGGTGGAGGTCATATTTGCCGACTATCCTTTCCATCAGTTTGATGATATTCAAAGTTCCTTTATTCCCTTACCGTCTACCTTCCTTCCAAGATATCCAACCAGACCGGAAGATCACTCTGCAGCAGTCGCTGTGCTTTCCCCGTGCTTTTCTGTCCATCTGTTACGTAGCCGCGTAGGTCGCGCTGACGACCAATCAGATGGCACGGGCCGGAGCCACCGCACGTCAGGTCGACTGCAGAGAGGTTTCTCCCGGTGATCGGGGACAGCGGCGGCGGCAGGGTCATTCATTCCCCCGGCATCTACAAGATTCACCAGAATTCCTCAGGCAGCACCTTGCAAACCCATGGCCAACGCAGCCTCGAAGGATGACGGCAGCAGATCCACGGGAACACCACCATTCGCAAGTTCTCCCCCCGCCGAGGCACTCGCTGTCCTGAATTGCAAATATGTCCTTGTTCCTCCGGTGTTACCGGGTCAAAATCGGGAATCCCCGCCCAAACAGCATCGCGGGGCTACCGACAGCACTTGGACTGCAGCGGTTCGAGAGAGCAGCTCACCACCAGGCTGATCTCGGCATGGGCGAGAAATGTTGGCCTTGACGGAAAGATCCTATTCATTGCCTCCCCTTGTGTTGGTGTAGCTTGCCCATAAATGCCAATCATCGTTTCCCTCACGTACAGGATTCGCTCCTCGGCATTCCGCATCAATCCGAAAAGTTGCGAAAAGCGAATTACGTCCGTGCACCCTTTCTTTATCGTCCACTTTCAATATCCTCTCTACTTGTATCCGACTCTCTGTGGAGAATGGGGAGGGAGCTGATCTCCCCGTGTAAACATGTCACGCTGCAAGCGCGCCTCATCACCACCAGCAGCTCGATTCGACATCTCCGTTCACATTGCTGCAGATCGCTGACAACATTATAATCCGACCCAGTTGACAAACTGACAACTGTTTCGCTACTTGCACCGCAAATGATGACAAATCGTTCCAAATCGTACGGGTGGCACAGTGGATCAGTGGTTAGTACGGCTGCCTGGTGGCACCAGGGAGCTGAAGCCAGTTCCAGCCTTGGGCGATCGTCTGCGTGAATAATCTTTACGTACAGACGTAGCTACTAAAGCAGGTCGCTTCCGTACAGTAGTTTGCGAAGAAACAAACAGAGATGGGGGTTTCACTCTATTCAGGAAACAGACTAAAGACATTTCTTCCTTGTTCAAGAAAATATTAGGATAAATTTGTTGCCTCGGGGGTGGGGGGGGAGGCGGGGGGGTTGGGAAGGGGCTGTGGGGGCTGATCTGATAGCCATTTGACATTGGCTGAGTCATGGGATCCCACAACCTGATTTGACTGTGTTAAAAATCCCACAACACCAGGTTTCAGCCCAACGGGGTTCTTTGAAATTACAGCAGTCACCCCACCCCCCGCCACCGCCGTACCATCGGTGGGATACGTTCCAAGAACGACCGCAGAAGCCCAAAACGGCAGACAAGGGCAAATCCATTCATTCAAATTGGCAAGTTACCTTCCTGGCAGGCCCCTGGTTCCAGAATGTTCCCTGTAGCACGTTGGGGTTACCCCTGTCCTGGCTTTCAGCGTGCTGCACCTTCATCAGGTAACTGCAGAGCAGGTTCATAAGACAGAAAACCCGTAACAAAAGACGATAGTTTCCTGCAACTGAAAAGACAATAGATGCAACAATCACTGACTGCCATCAACACGGCAAACTAGCAAAGGCAAGAGATTCACATTGCATTCACCTGCTTTTGAACTTGGGTAAGCGTTGGGTGCACCATTCCTGGAAACACTGCAATACCAGGCTGATACATGGAGAGGACAGAGCAAGCCCTTAAGCCATCTCCCTGCTCCAAAAATCCATTTAATACAAACACTCCCACCTTCGGGAGATATCAGCGATTAAACTGATAAGAACAGAAACTACACATATTCCAAGCCAAAAGGCCGAGAAGCGATAGCACATTAATACTCCAACGGTGGAGGTCATATTTGCCGACTATCCTTTCCATCAGTTTGATGATATTCAAAGTTCCTTTATTCCCTTACCGTCTACCTTCCTTCCAAGATATCCAACCAGACCGGAAGATCACTCTGCAGCAGTCGCTGTGCTTTCCCCGTGCTTTTCTGTCCATCTGTTACGTAGCCGCGTAGGTCGCGCTGACGACCAATCAGATGGCACGGGCCGGAGCCACCGCACGTCAGGTCGACTGCAGAGAGGTTTCTCCCGGTGATCGGGGACAGCGGCGGCGGCAGGGTCATTCATTCCCCCGGCATCTACAAGATTCACCAGAATTCCTCAGGCAGCACCTTGCAAACCCATGGCCAACGCAGCCTCGAAGGATGACGGCAGCAGATCCACGGGAACACCACCATTCGCAAGTTCTCCCCCCCGCCGAGGCACTCGCTGTCCTGAATTGCAAATATGTCCTTGTTCCTCCGGTGTTACCGGGTCAAAATCGGGAATCCCCGCCCAAACAGCATCGCGGGGCTACCGACAGCACTTGGACTGCAGCGGTTCGAGAGAGCAGCTCACCACCAGGCTGATCTCGGCATGGGCGAGAAATGTTGGCCTTGACGGAAAGATCCTATTCATTGCCTCCCCTTGTGTTGGTGTAGCTTGCCCATAAATGCCAATCATCGTTTCCCTCACGTACAGGATTCGCTCCTCGGCATTCCGCATCAATCCGAAAAGTTGCGAAAAGCGAATTACGTCCGTGCACCCTTTCTTTATCGTCCACTTTCAATATCCTCTCTACTTGTATCCGACTCTCTGTGGAGAATGGGGAGGGAGCTGATCTCCCCGTGTAAACATGTCACGCTGCAAGCGCGCCTCATCACCACCAGCAGCTCGATTCGACATCTCCGTTCACATTGCTGCAGATCGCTGACAACATTATAATCCGACCCAGTTGACAAACTGACAACTGTTTCGCTACTTGCACCGCAAATGATGACAAATCGTTCCAAATCGTACGGGTGGCACAGTGGATCAGTGGTTAGTACGGCTGCCTGGTGGCACCAGGGAGCTGAAGCCAGTTCCAGCCTTGGGCGATCGTCTGCGTGAATAATCTTTACGTACAGACGTAGCTACTAAAGCAGGTCGCTTCCGTACAGTAGTTTGCGAAGAAACAAACAGAGATGGGGGTTTCACTCTATTCAGGAAACAGACTAAAGACATTTCTTCCTTGTTCAAGAAAATATTAGGATAAATTTGTTGCCTCGGGGGTGGGGGGGGAGGCGGGGGGGTTGGGAAGGGGCTGTGGGGGCTGATCTGATAGCCATTTGACATTGGCTGAGTCATGGGATCCCACAACCTGATTTGACTGTGTTAAAAATCCCACAACACCAGGTTTCAGCCCAACGGGGTTCTTTGAAATTACAGCAGTCACCCCACCCCCCGCCACCGCCGTACCATCGGTGGGATACGTTCCAAGAACGACCGCAGAAGCCCAAAACGGCAGACAAGGGCAAATCCATTCATTCAAATTGGCAAGTTACCTTCCTGGCAGGCCCCTGGTTCCAGAATGTTCCCTGTAGCACGTTGGGGTTACCCCTGTCCTGGCTTTCAGCGTGCTGCACCTTCATCAGGTAACTGCAGAGCAGGTTCATAAGACAGAAAACCCGTAACAAAAGACGATAGTTTCCTGCAACTGAAAAGACAATAGATGCAACAATCACTGACTGCCATCAACACGGCAAACTAGCAAAGGCAAGAGATTCACATTGCATTCACCTGCTTTTGAACTTGGGTAAGCGTTGGGTGCACCATTCCTGGAAACACTGCAATACCAGGCTGATACATGGAGAGGACAGAGCAAGCCCTTAAGCCATCTCCCTGCTCCAAAAATCCATTTAATACAAACACTCCCACCTTCGGGAGATATCAGCGATTAAACTGATAAGAACAGAAACTACACATATTCCAAGCCAAAAGGCCGAGAAGCGATAGCACATTAATACTCCAACGGTGGAGGTCATATTTGCCGACTATCCTTTCCATCAGTTTGATGATATTCAAAGTTCCTTTATTCCCTTACCGTCTACCTTCCTTCCAAGATATCCAACCAGACCGGAAGATCACTCTGCAGCAGTCGCTGTGCTTTCCCCGTGCTTTTCTGTCCATCTGTTACGTAGCCGCGTAGGTCGCGCTGACGACCAATCAGATGGCACGGGCCGGAGCCACCGCACGTCAGGTCGACTGCAGAGAGGTTTCTCCCGGTGATCGGGGACAGCGGCGGCGGCAGGGTCATTCATTCCCCCGGCATCTACAAGATTCACCAGAATTCCTCAGGCAGCACCTTGCAAACCCATGGCCAACGCAGCCTCGAAGGATGACGGCAGCAGATCCACGGGAACACCACCATTCGCAAGTTCTCCCCCCCGCCGAGGCACTCGCTGTCCTGAATTGCAAATATGTCCTTGTTCCTCCGGTGTTACCGGGTCAAAATCGGGAATCCCCGCCCAAACAGCATCGCGGGGCTACCGACAGCACTTGGACTGCAGCGGTTCGAGAGAGCAGCTCACCACCAGGCTGATCTCGGCATGGGCGAGAAATGTTGGCCTTGACGGAAAGATCCTATTCATTGCCTCCCCTTGTGTTGGTGTAGCTTGCCCATAAATGCCAATCATCGTTTCCCTCACGTACAGGATTCGCTCCTCGGCATTCCGCATCAATCCGAAAAGTTGCGAAAAGCGAATTACGTCCGTGCACCCTTTCTTTATCGTCCACTTTCAATATCCTCTCTACTTGTATCCGACTCTCTGTGGAGAATGGGGAGGGAGCTGATCTCCCCGTGTAAACATGTCACGCTGCAAGCGCGCCTCATCACCACCAGCAGCTCGATTCGACATCTCCGTTCACATTGCTGCAGATCGCTGACAACATTATAATCCGACCCAGTTGACAAACTGACAACTGTTTCGCTACTTGCACCGCAAATGATGACAAATCGTTCCAAATCGTACGGGTGGCACAGTGGATCAGTGGTTAGTACGGCTGCCTGGTGGCACCAGGGAGCTGAAGCCAGTTCCAGCCTTGGGCGATCGTCTGCGTGAATAATCTTTACGTACAGACGTAGCTACTAAAGCAGGTCGCTTCCGTACAGTAGTTTGCGAAGAAACAAACAGAGATGGGGGTTTCACTCTATTCAGGAAACAGACTAAAGACATTTCTTCCTTGTTCAAGAAAATATTAGGATAAATTTGTTGCCTCGGGGGTGGGGGGGGAGGCGGGGGGGTTGGGAAGGGGCTGTGGGGGCTGATCTGATAGCCATTTGACATTGGCTGAGTCATGGGATCCCACAACCTGATTTGACTGTGTTAAAAATCCCACAACACCAGGTTTCAGCCCAACGGGGTTCTTTGAAATTACAGCAGTCACCCCACCCCCCGCCACCGCCGTACCATCGGTGGGATACGTTCCAAGAACGACCGCAGAAGCCCAAAACGGCAGACAAGGGCAAATCCATTCATTCAAATTGGCAAGTTACCTTCCTGGCAGGCCCCTGGTTCCAGAATGTTCCCTGTAGCACGTTGGGGTTACCCCTGTCCTGGCTTTCAGCGTGCTGCACCTTCATCAGGTAACTGCAGAGCAGGTTCATAAGACAGAAAACCCGTAACAAAAGACGATAGTTTCCTGCAACTGAAAAGACAATAGATGCAACAATCACTGACTGCCATCAACACGGCAAACTAGCAAAGGCAAGAGATTCACATTGCATTCACCTGCTTTTGAACTTGGGTAAGCGTTGGGTGCACCATTCCTGGAAACACTGCAATACCAGGCTGATACATGGAGAGGACAGAGCAAGCCCTTAAGCCATCTCCCTGCTCCAAAAATCCATTTAATACAAACACTCCCACCTTCGGGAGATATCAGCGATTAAACTGATAAGAACAGAAACTACACATATTCCAAGCCAAAAGGCCGAGAAGCGATAGCACATTAATACTCCAACGGTGGAGGTCATATTTGCCGACTATCCTTTCCATCAGTTTGATGATATTCAAAGTTCCTTTATTCCCTTACCGTCTACCTTCCTTCCAAGATATCCAACCAGACCGGAAGATCACTCTGCAGCAGTCGCTGTGCTTTCCCCGTGCTTTTCTGTCCATCTGTTACGTAGCCGCGTAGGTCGCGCTGACGACCAATCAGATGGCACGGGCCGGAGCCACCGCACGTCAGGTCGACTGCAGAGAGGTTTCTCCCGGTGATCGGGGACAGCGGCGGCGGCAGGGTCATTCATTCCCCCGGCATCTACAAGATTCACCAGAATTCCTCAGGCAGCACCTTGCAAACCCATGGCCAACGCAGCCTCGAAGGATGACGGCAGCAGATCCACGGGAACACCACCATTCGCAAGTTCTCCCCCCCGCCGAGGCACTCGCTGTCCTGAATTGCAAATATGTCCTTGTTCCTCCGGTGTTACCGGGTCAAAATCGGGAATCCCCGCCCAAACAGCATCGCGGGGCTACCGACAGCACTTGGACTGCAGCGGTTCGAGAGAGCAGCTCACCACCAGGCTGATCTCGGCATGGGCGAGAAATGTTGGCCTTGACGGAAAGATCCTATTCATTGCCTCCCCTTGTGTTGGTGTAGCTTGCCCATAAATGCCAATCATCGTTTCCCTCACGTACAGGATTCGCTCCTCGGCATTCCGCATCAATCCGAAAAGTTGCGAAAAGCGAATTACGTCCGTGCACCCTTTCTTTATCGTCCACTTTCAATATCCTCTCTACTTGTATCCGACTCTCTGTGGAGAATGGGGAGGGAGCTGATCTCCCCGTGTAAACATGTCACGCTGCAAGCGCGCCTCATCACCACCAGCAGCTCGATTCGACATCTCCGTTCACATTGCTGCAGATCGCTGACAACATTATAATCCGACCCAGTTGACAAACTGACAACTGTTTCGCTACTTGCACCGCAAATGATGACAAATCGTTCCAAATCGTACGGGTGGCACAGTGGATCAGTGGTTAGTACGGCTGCCTGGTGGCACCAGGGAGCTGAAGCCAGTTCCAGCCTTGGGCGATCGTCTGCGTGAATAATCTTTACGTACAGACGTAGCTACTAAAGCAGGTCGCTTCCGTACAGTAGTTTGCGAAGAAACAAACAGAGATGGGGGTTTCACTCTATTCAGGAAACAGACTAAAGACATTTCTTCCTTGTTCAAGAAAATATTAGGATAAATTTGTTGCCTCGGGGGTGGGGGGGGAGGCGGGGGGGTTGGGAAGGGGCTGTGGGGGCTGATCTGATAGCCATTTGACATTGGCTGAGTCATGGGATCCCACAACCTGATTTGACTGTGTTAAAAATCCCACAACACCAGGTTTCAGCCCAACGGGGTTCTTTGAAATTACAGCAGTCACCCCACCCCCCGCCACCGCCGTACCATCGGTGGGATACGTTCCAAGAACGACCGCAGAAGCCCAAAACGGCAGACAAGGGCAAATCCATTCATTCAAATTGGCAAGTTACCTTCCTGGCAGGCCCCTGGTTCCAGAATGTTCCCTGTAGCACGTTGGGGTTACCCCTGTCCTGGCTTTCAGCGTGCTGCACCTTCATCAGGTAACTGCAGAGCAGGTTCATAAGACAGAAAACCCGTAACAAAAGACGATAGTTTCCTGCAACTGAAAAGACAATAGATGCAACAATCACTGACTGCCATCAACACGGCAAACTAGCAAAGGCAAGAGATTCACATTGCATTCACCTGCTTTTGAACTTGGGTAAGCGTTGGGTGCACCATTCCTGGAAACACTGCAATACCAGGCTGATACATGGAGAGGACAGAGCAAGCCCTTAAGCCATCTCCCTGCTCCAAAAATCCATTTAATACAAACACTCCCACCTTCGGGAGATATCAGCGATTAAACTGATAAGAACAGAAACTACACATATTCCAAGCCAAAAGGCCGAGAAGCGATAGCACATTAATACTCCAACGGTGGAGGTCATATTTGCCGACTATCCTTTCCATCAGTTTGATGATATTCAAAGTTCCTTTATTCCCTTACCGTCTACCTTCCTTCCAAGATATCCAACCAGACCGGAAGATCACTCTGCAGCAGTCGCTGTGCTTTCCCCGTGCTTTTCTGTCCATCTGTTACGTAGCCGCGTAGGTCGCGCTGACGACCAATCAGATGGCACGGGCCGGAGCCACCGCACGTCAGGTCGACTGCAGAGAGGTTTCTCCCGGTGATCGGGGACAGCGGCGGCGGCAGGGTCATTCATTCCCCCGGCATCTACAAGATTCACCAGAATTCCTCAGGCAGCACCTTGCAAACCCATGGCCAACGCAGCCTCGAAGGATGACGGCAGCAGATCCACGGGAACACCACCATTCGCAAGTTCTCCCCCCCGCCGAGGCACTCGCTGTCCTGAATTGCAAATATGTCCTTGTTCCTCCGGTGTTACCGGGTCAAAATCGGGAATCCCCGCCCAAACAGCATCGCGGGGCTACCGACAGCACTTGGACTGCAGCGGTTCGAGAGAGCAGCTCACCACCAGGCTGATCTCGGCATGGGCGAGAAATGTTGGCCTTGACGGAAAGATCCTATTCATTGCCTCCCCTTGTGTTGGTGTAGCTTGCCCATAAATGCCAATCATCGTTTCCCTCACGTACAGGATTCGCTCCTCGGCATTCCGCATCAATCCGAAAAGTTGCGAAAAGCGAATTACGTCCGTGCACCCTTTCTTTATCGTCCACTTTCAATATCCTCTCTACTTGTATCCGACTCTCTGTGGAGAATGGGGAGGGAGCTGATCTCCCCGTGTAAACATGTCACGCTGCAAGCGCGCCTCATCACCACCAGCAGCTCGATTCGACATCTCCGTTCACATTGCTGCAGATCGCTGACAACATTATAATCCGACCCAGTTGACAAACTGACAACTGTTTCGCTACTTGCACCGCAAATGATGACAAATCGTTCCAAATCGTACGGGTGGCACAGTGGATCAGTGGTTAGTACGGCTGCCTGGTGGCACCAGGGAGCTGAAGCCAGTTCCAGCCTTGGGCGATCGTCTGCGTGAATAATCTTTACGTACAGACGTAGCTACTAAAGCAGGTCGCTTCCGTACAGTAGTTTGCGAAGAAACAAACAGAGATGGGGGTTTCACTCTATTCAGGAAACAGACTAAAGACATTTCTTCCTTGTTCAAGAAAATATTAGGATAAATTTGTTGCCTCGGGGTGGGGGGGGAGGCGGGGGGGTTGGGAAGGGGCTGTGGGGGCTGATCTGATAGCCATTTGACATTGGCTGAGTCATGGGATCCCACAACCTGATTTGACTGTGTTAAAAATCCCACAACACCAGGTTTCAGCCCAACGGGGTTCTTTGAAATTACAGCAGTCACCCCACCCCCCGCCACCGCCGTACCATCGGTGGGATACGTTCCAAGAACGACCGCAGAAGCCCAAAACGGCAGACAAGGGCAAATCCATTCATTCAAATTGGCAAGTTACCTTCCTGGCAGGCCCCTGGTTCCAGAATGTTCCCTGTAGCACGTTGGGGTTACCCCTGTCCTGGCTTTCAGCGTGCTGCACCTTCATCAGGTAACTGCAGAGCAGGTTCATAAGACAGAAAACCCGTAACAAAAGACGATAGTTTCCTGCAACTGAAAAGACAATAGATGCAACAATCACTGACTGCCATCAACACGGCAAACTAGCAAAGGCAAGAGATTCACATTGCATTCACCTGCTTTTGAACTTGGGTAAGCGTTGGGTGCACCATTCCTGGAAACACTGCAATACCAGGCTGATACATGGAGAGGACAGAGCAAGCCCTTAAGCCATCTCCCTGCTCCAAAAATCCATTTAATACAAACACTCCCACCTTCGGGAGATATCAGCGATTAAACTGATAAGAACAGAAACTACACATATTCCAAGCCAAAAGGCCGAGAAGCGATAGCACATTAATACTCCAACGGTGGAGGTCATATTTGCCGACTATCCTTTCCATCAGTTTGATGATATTCAAAGTTCCTTTATTCCCTTACCGTCTACCTTCCTTCCAAGATATCCAACCAGACCGGAAGATCACTCTGCAGCAGTCGCTGTGCTTTCCCCGTGCTTTTCTGTCCATCTGTTACGTAGCCGCGTAGGTCGCGCTGACGACCAATCAGATGGCACGGGCCGGAGCCACCGCACGTCAGGTCGACTGCAGAGAGGTTTCTCCCGGTGATCGGGGACAGCGGCGGCGGCAGGGTCATTCATTCCCCCGGCATCTACAAGATTCACCAGAATTCCTCAGGCAGCACCTTGCAAACCCATGGCCAACGCAGCCTCGAAGGATGACGGCAGCAGATCCACGGGAACACCACCATTCGCAAGTTCTCCCCCCCGCCGAGGCACTCGCTGTCCTGAATTGCAAATATGTCCTTGTTCCTCCGGTGTTACCGGGTCAAAATCGGGAATCCCCGCCCAAACAGCATCGCGGGGCTACCGACAGCACTTGGACTGCAGCGGTTCGAGAGAGCAGCTCACCACCAGGCTGATCTCGGCATGGGCGAGAAATGTTGGCCTTGACGGAAAGATCCTATTCATTGCCTCCCCTTGTGTTGGTGTAGCTTGCCCATAAATGCCAATCATCGTTTCCCTCACGTACAGGATTCGCTCCTCGGCATTCCGCATCAATCCGAAAAGTTGCGAAAAGCGAATTACGTCCGTGCACCCTTTCTTTATCGTCCACTTTCAATATCCTCTCTACTTGTATCCGACTCTCTGTGGAGAATGGGGAGGGAGCTGATCTCCCCGTGTAAACATGTCACGCTGCAAGCGCGCCTCATCACCACCAGCAGCTCGATTCGACATCTCCGTTCACATTGCTGCAGATCGCTGACAACATTATAATCCGACCCAGTTGACAAACTGACAACTGTTTCGCTACTTGCACCGCAAATGATGACAAATCGTTCCAAATCGTACGGGTGGCACAGTGGATCAGTGGTTAGTACGGCTGCCTGGTGGCACCAGGGAGCTGAAGCCAGTTCCAGCCTTGGGCGATCGTCTGCGTGAATAATCTTTACGTACAGACGTAGCTACTAAAGCAGGTCGCTTCCGTACAGTAGTTTGCGAAGAAACAAACA
Organism: Hemiscyllium ocellatum; assembly: GCF_020745735.1. NCBI lineage: Eukaryota > Metazoa > Chordata > Chondrichthyes > Orectolobiformes > Hemiscylliidae > Hemiscyllium > Hemiscyllium ocellatum. The sequence goes on from NW_026867745.1 coordinate 20,537, forward strand.
GAGATGGGGGTTTCACTCTATTCAGGAAACAGACTAAAGACATTTCTTCCTTGTTCAAGAAAATATTAGGATAAATTTGTTGCCTCGGGGGTGGGGGGGGAGGCGGGGGGGTTGGGAAGGGGCTGTGGGGGCTGATCTGATAGCCATTTGACATTGGCTGAGTCATGGGATCCCACAACCTGATTTGACTGTGTTAAAAATCCCACAACACCAGGTTTCAGCCCAACGGGGTTCTTTGAAATTACAGCAGTCACCCCACCCCCCGCCACCGCCGTACCATCGGTGGGATACGTTCCAAGAACGACCGCAGAAGCCCAAAACGGCAGACAAGGGCAAATCCATTCATTCAAATTGGCAAGTTACCTTCCTGGCAGGCCCCTGGTTCCAGAATGTTCCCTGTAGCACGTTGGGGTTACCCCTGTCCTGGCTTTCAGCGTGCTGCACCTTCATCAGGTAACTGCAGAGCAGGTTCATAAGACAGAAAACCCGTAACAAAAGACGATAGTTTCCTGCAACTGAAAAGACAATAGATGCAACAATCACTGACTGCCATCAACACGGCAAACTAGCAAAGGCAAGAGATTCACATTGCATTCACCTGCTTTTGAACTTGGGTAAGCGTTGGGTGCACCATTCCTGGAAACACTGCAATACCAGGCTGATACATGGAGAGGACAGAGCAAGCCCTTAAGCCATCTCCCTGCTCCAAAAATCCATTTAATACAAACACTCCCACCTTCGGGAGATATCAGCGATTAAACTGATAAGAACAGAAACTACACATATTCCAAGCCAAAAGGCCGAGAAGCGATAGCACATTAATACTCCAACGGTGGAGGTCATATTTGCCGACTATCCTTTCCATCAGTTTGATGATATTCAAAGTTCCTTTATTCCCTTACCGTCTACCTTCCTTCCAAGATATCCAACCAGACCGGAAGATCACTCTGCAGCAGTCGCTGTGCTTTCCCCGTGCTTTTCTGTCCATCTGTTACGTAGCCGCGTAGGTCGCGCTGACGACCAATCAGATGGCACGGGCCGGAGCCACCGCACGTCAGGTCGACTGCAGAGAGGTTTCTCCCGGTGATCGGGGACAGCGGCGGCGGCAGGGTCATTCATTCCCCCGGCATCTACAAGATTCACCAGAATTCCTCAGGCAGCACCTTGCAAACCCATGGCCAACGCAGCCTCGAAGGATGACGGCAGCAGATCCACGGGAACACCACCATTCGCAAGTTCTCCCCCCCGCCGAGGCACTCGCTGTCCTGAATTGCAAATATGTCCTTGTTCCTCCGGTGTTACCGGGTCAAAATCGGGAATCCCCGCCCAAACAGCATCGCGGGGCTACCGACAGCACTTGGACTGCAGCGGTTCGAGAGAGCAGCTCACCACCAGGCTGATCTCGGCATGGGCGAGAAATGTTGGCCTTGACGGAAAGATCCTATTCATTGCCTCCCCTTGTGTTGGTGTAGCTTGCCCATAAATGCCAATCATCGTTTCCCTCACGTACAGGATTCGCTCCTCGGCATTCCGCATCAATCCGAAAAGTTGCGAAAAGCGAATTACGTCCGTGCACCCTTTCTTTATCGTCCACTTTCAATATCCTCTCTACTTGTATCCGACTCTCTGTGGAGAATGGGGAGGGAGCTGATCTCCCCGTGTAAACATGTCACGCTGCAAGCGCGCCTCATCACCACCAGCAGCTCGATTCGACATCTCCGTTCACATTGCTGCAGATCGCTGACAACATTATAATCCGACCCAGTTGACAAACTGACAACTGTTTCGCTACTTGCACCGCAAATGATGACAAATCGTTCCAAATCGTACGGGTGGCACAGTGGATCAGTGGTTAGTACGGCTGCCTGGTGGCACCAGGGAGCTGAAGCCAGTTCCAGCCTTGGGCGATCGTCTGCGTGAATAATCTTTACGTACAGACGTAGCTACTAAAGCAGGTCGCTTCCGTACAGTAGTTTGCGAAGAAACAAACAGAGATGGGGGTTTCACTCTATTCAGGAAACAGACTAAAGACATTTCTTCCTTGTTCAAGAAAATATTAGGATAAATTTGTTGCCTCGGGGGTGGGGGGGGAGGCGGGGGGGTTGGGAAGGGGCTGTGGGGGCTGATCTGATAGCCATTTGACATTGGCTGAGTCATGGGATCCCACAACCTGATTTGACTGTGTTAAAAATCCCACAACACCAGGTTTCAGCCCAACGGGGTTCTTTGAAATTACAGCAGTCACCCCACCCCCCGCCACCGCCGTACCATCGGTGGGATACGTTCCAAGAACGACCGCAGAAGCCCAAAACGGCAGACAAGGGCAAATCCATTCATTCAAATTGGCAAGTTACCTTCCTGGCAGGCCCCTGGTTCCAGAATGTTCCCTGTAGCACGTTGGGGTTACCCCTGTCCTGGCTTTCAGCGTGCTGCACCTTCATCAGGTAACTGCAGAGCAGGTTCATAAGACAGAAAACCCGTAACAAAAGACGATAGTTTCCTGCAACTGAAAAGACAATAGATGCAACAATCACTGACTGCCATCAACACGGCAAACTAGCAAAGGCAAGAGATTCACATTGCATTCACCTGCTTTTGAACTTGGGTAAGCGTTGGGTGCACCATTCCTGGAAACACTGCAATACCAGGCTGATACATGGAGAGGACAGAGCAAGCCCTTAAGCCATCTCCCTGCTCCAAAAATCCATTTAATACAAACACTCCCACCTTCGGGAGATATCAGCGATTAAACTGATAAGAACAGAAACTACACATATTCCAAGCCAAAAGGCCGAGAAGCGATAGCACATTAATACTCCAACGGTGGAGGTCATATTTGCCGACTATCCTTTCCATCAGTTTGATGATATTCAAAGTTCCTTTATTCCCTTACCGTCTACCTTCCTTCCAAGATATCCAACCAGACCGGAAGATCACTCTGCAGCAGTCGCTGTGCTTTCCCCGTGCTTTTCTGTCCATCTGTTACGTAGCCGCGTAGGTCGCGCTGACGACCAATCAGATGGCACGGGCCGGAGCCACCGCACGTCAGGTCGACTGCAGAGAGGTTTCTCCCGGTGATCGGGGACAGCGGCGGCGGCAGGGTCATTCATTCCCCCGGCATCTACAAGATTCACCAGAATTCCTCAGGCAGCACCTTGCAAACCCATGGCCAACGCAGCCTCGAAGGATGACGGCAGCAGATCCACGGGAACACCACCATTCGCAAGTTCTCCCCCCCGCCGAGGCACTCGCTGTCCTGAATTGCAAATATGTCCTTGTTCCTCCGGTGTTACCGGGTCAAAATCGGGAATCCCCGCCCAAACAGCATCGCGGGGCTACCGACAGCACTTGGACTGCAGCGGTTCGAGAGAGCAGCTCACCACCAGGCTGATCTCGGCATGGGCGAGAAATGTTGGCCTTGACGGAAAGATCCTATTCATTGCCTCCCCTTGTGTTGGTGTAGCTTGCCCATAAATGCCAATCATCGTTTCCCTCACGTACAGGATTCGCTCCTCGGCATTCCGCATCAATCCGAAAAGTTGCGAAAAGCGAATTACGTCCGTGCACCCTTTCTTTATCGTCCACTTTCAATATCCTCTCTACTTGTATCCGACTCTCTGTGGAGAATGGGGAGGGAGCTGATCTCCCCGTGTAAACATGTCACGCTGCAAGCGCGCCTCATCACCACCAGCAGCTCGATTCGACATCTCCGTTCACATTGCTGCAGATCGCTGACAACATTATAATCCGACCCAGTTGACAAACTGACAACTGTTTCGCTACTTGCACCGCAAATGATGACAAATCGTTCCAAATCGTACGGGTGGCACAGTGGATCAGTGGTTAGTACGGCTGCCTGGTGGCACCAGGGAGCTGAAGCCAGTTCCAGCCTTGGGCGATCGTCTGCGTGAATAATCTTTACGTACAGACGTAGCTACTAAAGCAGGTCGCTTCCGTACAGTAGTTTGCGAAGAAACAAACAGAGATGGGGGTTTCACTCTATTCAGGAAACAGACTAAAGACATTTCTTCCTTGTTCAAGAAAATATTAGGATAAATTTGTTGCCTCGGGGGTGGGGGGGGAGGCGGGGGGGTTGGGAAGGGGCTGTGGGGGCTGATCTGATAGCCATTTGACATTGGCTGAGTCATGGGATCCCACAACCTGATTTGACTGTGTTAAAAATCCCACAACACCAGGTTTCAGCCCAACGGGGTTCTTTGAAATTACAGCAGTCACCCCACCCCCCGCCACCGCCGTACCATCGGTGGGATACGTTCCAAGAACGACCGCAGAAGCCCAAAACGGCAGACAAGGGCAAATCCATTCATTCAAATTGGCAAGTTACCTTCCTGGCAGGCCCCTGGTTCCAGAATGTTCCCTGTAGCACGTTGGGGTTACCCCTGTCCTGGCTTTCAGCGTGCTGCACCTTCATCAGGTAACTGCAGAGCAGGTTCATAAGACAGAAAACCCGTAACAAAAGACGATAGTTTCCTGCAACTGAAAAGACAATAGATGCAACAATCACTGACTGCCATCAACACGGCAAACTAGCAAAGGCAAGAGATTCACATTGCATTCACCTGCTTTTGAACTTGGGTAAGCGTTGGGTGCACCATTCCTGGAAACACTGCAATACCAGGCTGATACATGGAGAGGACAGAGCAAGCCCTTAAGCCATCTCCCTGCTCCAAAAATCCATTTAATACAAACACTCCCACCTTCGGGAGATATCAGCGATTAAACTGATAAGAACAGAAACTACACATATTCCAAGCCAAAAGGCCGAGAAGCGATAGCACATTAATACTCCAACGGTGGAGGTCATATTTGCCGACTATCCTTTCCATCAGTTTGATGATATTCAAAGTTCCTTTATTCCCTTACCGTCTACCTTCCTTCCAAGATATCCAACCAGACCGGAAGATCACTCTGCAGCAGTCGCTGTGCTTTCCCCGTGCTTTTCTGTCCATCTGTTACGTAGCCGCGTAGGTCGCGCTGACGACCAATCAGATGGCACGGGCCGGAGCCACCGCACGTCAGGTCGACTGCAGAGAGGTTTCTCCCGGTGATCGGGGACAGCGGCGGCGGCAGGGTCATTCATTCCCCCGGCATCTACAAGATTCACCAGAATTCCTCAGGCAGCACCTTGCAAACCCATGGCCAACGCAGCCTCGAAGGATGACGGCAGCAGATCCACGGGAACACCACCATTCGCAAGTTCTCCCCCCCGCCGAGGCACTCGCTGTCCTGAATTGCAAATATGTCCTTGTTCCTCCGGTGTTACCGGGTCAAAATCGGGAATCCCCGCCCAAACAGCATCGCGGGGCTACCGACAGCACTTGGACTGCAGCGGTTCGAGAGAGCAGCTCACCACCAGGCTGATCTCGGCATGGGCGAGAAATGTTGGCCTTGACGGAAAGATCCTATTCATTGCCTCCCCTTGTGTTGGTGTAGCTTGCCCATAAATGCCAATCATCGTTTCCCTCACGTACAGGATTCGCTCCTCGGCATTCCGCATCAATCCGAAAAGTTGCGAAAAGCGAATTACGTCCGTGCACCCTTTCTTTATCGTCCACTTTCAATATCCTCTCTACTTGTATCCGACTCTCTGTGGAGAATGGGGAGGGAGCTGATCTCCCCGTGTAAACATGTCACGCTGCAAGCGCGCCTCATCACCACCAGCAGCTCGATTCGACATCTCCGTTCACATTGCTGCAGATCGCTGACAACATTATAATCCGACCCAGTTGACAAACTGACAACTGTTTCGCTACTTGCACCGCAAATGATGACAAATCGTTCCAAATCGTACGGGTGGCACAGTGGATCAGTGGTTAGTACGGCTGCCTGGTGGCACCAGGGAGCTGAAGCCAGTTCCAGCCTTGGGCGATCGTCTGCGTGAATAATCTTTACGTACAGACGTAGCTACTAAAGCAGGTCGCTTCCGTACAGTAGTTTGCGAAGAAACAAACAGAGATGGGGGTTTCACTCTATTCAGGAAACAGACTAAAGACATTTCTTCCTTGTTCAAGAAAATATTAGGATAAATTTGTTGCCTCGGGGGTGGGGGGGGAGGCGGGGGGGTTGGGAAGGGGCTGTGGGGGCTGATCTGATAGCCATTTGACATTGGCTGAGTCATGGGATCCCACAACCTGATTTGACTGTGTTAAAAATCCCACAACACCAGGTTTCAGCCCAACGGGGTTCTTTGAAATTACAGCAGTCACCCCACCCCCCGCCACCGCCGTACCATCGGTGGGATACGTTCCAAGAACGACCGCAGAAGCCCAAAACGGCAGACAAGGGCAAATCCATTCATTCAAATTGGCAAGTTACCTTCCTGGCAGGCCCCTGGTTCCAGAATGTTCCCTGTAGCACGTTGGGGTTACCCCTGTCCTGGCTTTCAGCGTGCTGCACCTTCATCAGGTAACTGCAGAGCAGGTTCATAAGACAGAAAACCCGTAACAAAAGACGATAGTTTCCTGCAACTGAAAAGACAATAGATGCAACAATCACTGACTGCCATCAACACGGCAAACTAGCAAAGGCAAGAGATTCACATTGCATTCACCTGCTTTTGAACTTGGGTAAGCGTTGGGTGCACCATTCCTGGAAACACTGCAATACCAGGCTGATACATGGAGAGGACAGAGCAAGCCCTTAAGCCATCTCCCTGCTCCAAAAATCCATTTAATACAAACACTCCCACCTTCGGGAGATATCAGCGATTAAACTGATAAGAACAGAAACTACACATATTCCAAGCCAAAAGGCCGAGAAGCGATAGCACATTAATACTCCAACGGTGGAGGTCATATTTGCCGACTATCCTTTCCATCAGTTTGATGATATTCAAAGTTCCTTTATTCCCTTACCGTCTACCTTCCTTCCAAGATATCCAACCAGACCGGAAGATCACTCTGCAGCAGTCGCTGTGCTTTCCCCGTGCTTTTCTGTTACGTAGCCGCGTAGGTCGCGCTGACGACCAATCAGATGGCACGGGCCGGAGCCACCGCACGTCAGGTCGACTGCAGAGAGGTTTCTCCCGGTGATCGGGGACAGCGGCGGCGGCAGGGTCATTCATTCCCCCAGGGTCATTCATTCCCCCGGCATCTACAAGATTCACCAGAATTCCTCAGGCAGCACCTTGCAAACCCATGGCCAACGCAGCCTCGAAGGATGACGGCAGCAGATCCACGGGAACACCACCATTCGCAAGTTCTCCCCCCCGCCGAGGCACTCGCTGTCCTGAATTGCAAATATGTCCTTGTTCCTCCGGTGTTACCGGGTCAAAATCGGGAATCCCCGCCCAAACAGCATCGCGGGGCTACCGACAGCACTTGGACTGCAGCGGTTCGAGAGAGCAGCTCACCACCAGGCTGATCTCGGCATGGGCGAGAAATGTTGGCCTTGACGGAAAGATCCTATTCATTGCCTCCCCTTGTGTTGGTGTAGCTTGCCCATAAATGCCAATCATCGTTTCCCTCACGTACAGGATTCGCTCCTCGGCATTCCGCATCAATCCGAAAAGTTGCGAAAAGCGAATTACGTCCGTGCACCCTTTCTTTATCGTCCACTTTCAATATCCTCTCTACTTGTATCCGACTCTCTGTGGAGAATGGGGAGGGAGCTGATCTCCCCGTGTAAACATGTCACGCTGCAAGCGCGCCTCATCACCACCAGCAGCTCGATTCGACATCTCCGTTCACATTGCTGCAGATCGCTGACAACATTATAATCCGACCCAGTTGACAAACTGACAACTGTTTCGCTACTTGCACCGCAAATGATGACAAATCGTTCCAAATCGTACGGGTGGCACAGTGGATCAGTGGTTAGTACGGCTGCCTGGTGGCACCAGGGAGCTGAAGCCAGTTCCAGCCTTGGGCGATCGTCTGCGTGAATAATCTTTACGTACAGACGTAGCTACTAAAGCAGGTCGCTTCCGTACAGTAGTTTGCGAAGAAACAAACAGAGATGGGGGTTTCACTCTATTCAGGAAACAGACTAAAGACATTTCTTTCTTGTTCAAGAAAATATTAGGATAAATTTGTTGCCTCGGGGGTGGGGGGGGAGGCGGGGGGGTTGGGAAGGGGCTGTGGGGGCTGATCTGATAGCCATTTGACATTGGCTGAGTCATGGGATCCCACAACCTGATTTGACTGTGTTAAAAATCCCACAACACCAGGTTTCAGCCCAACGGGGTTCTTTGAAATTACAGCAGTCACCCCACCCCCCGCCACCGCCGTACCATCGGTGGGATACGTTCCAAGAACGACCGCAGAAGCCCAAAACGGCAGACAAGGGCAAATCCATTCATTAAAATTGGCAAGTTACCTTCCTGGCAGGCCCCTGGTTCCAGAATGTTCCCTGTAGCACGTTGGGGTTACCCCTGTCCTGGCTTTCAGCGTGCTGCACCTTCATCAGGTAACTGCAGAGCAGGTTCATAAGACAGAAAACCCGTAACAAAAGACGATAGTTTCCTGCAACTGAAAAGACAATAGATGCAACAATCACTGACTGCCATCAACACGGCAAACTAGCAAAGGCAAGAGATTCACATTGCATTCACCTGCTTTTGAACTTGGGTAAGCGTTGGGTGCACCATTCCTGGAAACACTGCAATACCAGGCTGATACATGGAGAGGACAGAGCAAGCCCTTAAGCCATCTCCCTGCTCCAAAAATCCATTTAATACAAACACTCCCACCTTCGGGAGATATCAGCGATTAAACTGATAAGAACAGAAACTACACATATTCCAAGCCAAAAGGCCGAGAAGCGATAGCACATTAATACTCCAACGGTGGAGGTCATATTTGCCGACTATCCTTTCCATCAGTTTGATGATATTCAAAGTTCCTTTATTCCCTTACCGTCTACCTTCCTTCCAAGATATCCAACCAGACCGGAAGATCACTCTGCAGCAGTCGCTGTGCTTTCCCCGTGCTTTTCTGTCCATCTGTTACGTAGCCGCGTAGGTCGCGCTGACGACCAATCAGATGGCACGGGCCGGAGCCACCGCACGTCAGGTCGACTGCAGAGAGGTTTCTCCCGGTGATCGGGGACAGCGGCGGCGGCAGGGTCATTCATTCCCCCGGCATCTACAAGATTCACCAGAATTCCTCAGGCAGCACCTTGCAAACCCATGGCCAACGCAGCCTCGAAGGATGACGGCAGCAGATCCACGGGAACACCACCATTCGCAAGTTCTCCCCCCCGCCGAGGCACTCGCTGTCCTGAATTGCAAATATGTCCTTGTTCCTCCGGTGTTACCGGGTCAAAATCGGGAATCCCCGCCCAAACAGCATCGCGGGGCTACCGACAGCACTTGGACTGCAGCGGTTCGAGAGAGCAGCTCACCACCAGGCTGATCTCGGCATGGGCGAGAAATGTTGGCCTTGACGGAAAGATCCTATTCATTGCCTCCCCTTGTGTTGGTGTAGCTTGCCCATAAATGCCAATCATCGTTTCCCTCACGTACAGGATTCGCTCCTCGGCATTCCGCATCAATCCGAAAAGTTGCGAAAAGCGAATTACGTCCGTGCACCCTTTCTTTATCGTCCACTTTCAATATCCTCTCTACTTGTATCCGACTCTCTGTGGAGAATGGGGAGGGAGCTGATCTCCCCGTGTAAACATGTCACGCTGCAAGCGCGCCTCATCACCACCAGCAGCTCGATTCGACATCTCCGTTCACATTGCTGCAGATCGCTGACAACATTATAATCCGACCCAGTTGACAAACTGACAACTGTTTCGCTACTTGCACCGCAAATGATGACAAATCGTTCCAAATCGTACGGGTGGCACAGTGGATCAGTGGTTAGTACGGCTGCCTGGTGGCACCAGGGAGCTGAAGCCAGTTCCAGCCTTGGGCGATCGTCTGCGTGAATAATCTTTACGTACAGACGTAGCTACTAAAGCAGGTCGCTTCCGTACAGTAGTTTGCGAAGAAACAAACAGAGATGGGGGTTTCACTCTATTCAGGAAACAGACTAAAGACATTTCTTCCTTGTTCAAGAAAATATTAGGATAAATTTGTTGCCTCGGGGTGGGGGGGGAGGCGGGGGGGTTGGGAAGGGGCTGTGGGGGCTGATCTGATAGCCATTTGACATTGGCTGAGTCATGGGATCCCACAACCTGATTTGACTGTGTTAAAAATCCCACAACACCAGGTTTCAGCCCAACGGGGTTCTTTGAAATTACAGCAGTCACCCCACCCCCCGCCACCGCCGTACCATCGGTGGGATACGTTCCAAGAACGACCGCAGAAGCCCAAAACGGCAGACAAGGGCAAATCCATTCATTCAAATTGGCAAGTTACCTTCCTGGCAGGCCCCTGGTTCCAGAATGTTCCCTGTAGCACGTTGGGGTTACCCCTGTCCTGGCTTTCAGCGTGCTGCACCTTCATCAGGTAACTGCAGAGCAGGTTCATAAGACAGAAAACCCGTAACAAAAGACGATAGTTTCCTGCAACTGAAAAGACAATAGATGCAACAATCACTGACTGCCATCAACACGGCAAACTAGCAAAGGCAAGAGATTCACATTGCATTCACCTGCTTTTGAACTTGGGTAAGCGTTGGGTGCACCATTCCTGGAAACACTGCAATACCAGGCTGATACATGGAGAGGACAGAGCAAGCCCTTAAGCCATCTCCCTGCTCCAAAAATCCATTTAATACAAACACTCCCACCTTCGGGAGATATCAGCGATTAAACTGATAAGAACAGAAACTACACATATTCCAAGCCAAAAGGCCGAGAAGCGATAGCACATTAATACTCCAACGGTGGAGGTCATATTTGCCGACTATCCTTTCCATCAGTTTGATGATATTCAAAGTTCCTTTATTCCCTTACCGTCTACCTTCCTTCCAAGATATCCAACCAGACCGGAAGATCACTCTGCAGCAGTCGCTGTGCTTTCCCCGTGCTTTTCTGTCCATCTGTTACGTAGCCGCGTAGGTCGCGCTGACGACCAATCAGATGGCACGGGCCGGAGCCACCGCACGTCAGGTCGACTGCAGAGAGGTTTCTCCCGGTGATCGGGGACAGCGGCGGCGGCAGGGTCATTCATTCCCCCGGCATCTACAAGATTCACCAGAATTCCTCAGGCAGCACCTTGCAAACCCATGGCCAACGCAGCCTCGAAGGATGACGGCAGCAGATCCACGGGAACACCACCATTCGCAAGTTCTCCCCCCCGCCGAGGCACTCGCTGTCCTGAATTGCAAATATGTCCTTGTTCCTCCGGTGTTACCGGGTCAAAATCGGGAATCCCCGCCCAAACAGCATCGCGGGGCTACCGACAGCACTTGGACTGCAGCGGTTCGAGAGAGCAGCTCACCACCAGGCTGATCTCGGCATGGGCGAGAAATGTTGGCCTTGACGGAAAGATCCTATTCATTGCCTCCCCTTGTGTTGGTGTAGCTTGCCCATAAATGCCAATCATCGTTTCCCTCACGTACAGGATTCGCTCCTCGGCATTCCGCATCAATCCGAAAAGTTGCGAAAAGCGAATTACGTCCGTGCACCCTTTCTTTATCGTCCACTTTCAATATCCTCTCTACTTGTATCCGACTCTCTGTGGAGAATGGGGAGGGAGCTGATCTCCCCGTGTAAACATGTCACGCTGCAAGCGCGCCTCATCACCACCAGCAGCTCGATTCGACATCTCCGTTCACATTGCTGCAGATCGCTGACAACATTATAATCCGACCCAGTTGACAAACTGACAACTGTTTCGCTACTTGCACCGCAAATGATGACAAATCGTTCCAAATCGTACGGGTGGCACAGTGGATCAGTGGTTAGTACGGCTGCCTGGTGGCACCAGGGAGCTGAAGCCAGTTCCAGCCTTGGGCGATCGTCTGCGTGAATAATCTTTACGTACAGACGTAGCTACTAAAGCAGGTCGCTTCCGTACAGTAGTTTGCGAAGAAACAAACAGAGATGGGGGTTTCACTCTATTCAGGAAACAGACTAAAGACATTTCTTCCTTGTTCAAGAAAATATTAGGATAAATTTGTTGCCTCGGGGGTGGGGGGGGAGGCGGGGGGGTTGGGAAGGGGCTGTGGGGGCTGATCTGATAGCCATTTGACATTGGCTGAGTCATGGGATCCCACAACCTGATTTGACTGTGTTAAAAATCCCACAACACCAGGTTTCAGCCCAACGGGGTTCTTTGAAATTACAGCAGTCACCCCACCCCCCGCCACCGCCGTACCATCGGTGGGATACGTTCCAAGAACGACCGCAGAAGCCCAAAACGGCAGACAAGGGCAAATCCATTCATTCAAATTGGCAAGTTACCTTCCTGGCAGGCCCCTGGTTCCAGAATGTTCCCTGTAGCACGTTGGGGTTACCCCTGTCCTGGCTTTCAGCGTGCTGCACCTTCATCAGGTAACTGCAGAGCAGGTTCATAAGACAGAAAACCCGTAACAAAAGACGATAGTTTCCTGCAACTGAAAAGACAATAGATGCAACAATCACTGACTGCCATCAACACGGCAAACTAGCAAAGGCAAGAGATTCACATTGCATTCACCTGCTTTTGAACTTGGGTAAGCGTTGGGTGCACCATTCCTGGAAACACTGCAATACCAGGCTGATACATGGAGAGGACAGAGCAAGCCCTTAAGCCATCTCCCTGCTCCAAAAATCCATTTAATACAAACACTCCCACCTTCGGGAGATATCAGCGATTAAACTGATAAGAACAGAAACTACACATATTCCAAGCCAAAAGGCCGAGAAGCGATAGCACATTAATACTCCAACGGTGGAGGTCATATTTGCCGACTATCCTTTCCATCAGTTTGATGATATTCAAAGTTCCTTTATTCCCTTACCGTCTACCTTCCTTCCAAGATATCCAACCAGACCGGAAGATCACTCTGCAGCAGTCGCTGTGCTTTCCCCGTGCTTTTCTGTCCATCTGTTACGTAGCCGCGTAGGTCGCGCTGACGACCAATCAGATGGCACGGGCCGGAGCCACCGCACGTCAGGTCGACTGCAGAGAGGTTTCTCCCGGTGATCGGGGACAGCGGCGGCGGCAGGGTCATTCATTCCCCCGGCATCTACAAGATTCACCAGAATTCCTCAGGCAGCACCTTGCAAACCCATGGCCAACGCAGCCTCGAAGGATGACGGCAGCAGATCCACGGGAACACCACCATTCGCAAGTTCTCCCCCCCGCCGAGGCACTCGCTGTCCTGAATTGCAAATATGTCCTTGTTCCTCCGGTGTTACCGGGTCAAAATCGGGAATCCCCGCCCAAACAGCATCGCGGGGCTACCGACAGCACTTGGACTGCAGCGGTTCGAGAGAGCAGCTCACCACCAGGCTGATCTCGGCATGGGCGAGAAATGTTGGCCTTGACGGAAAGATCCTATTCATTGCCTCCCCTTGTGTTGGTGTAGCTTGCCCATAAATGCCAATCATCGTTTCCCTCACGTACAGGATTCGCTCCTCGGCATTCCGCATCAATCCGAAAAGTTGCGAAAAGCGAATTACGTCCGTGCACCCTTTCTTTATCGTCCACTTTCAATATCCTCTCTACTTGTATCCGACTCTCTGTGGAGAATGGGGAGGGAGCTGATCTCCCCGTGTAAACATGTCACGCTGCAAGCGCGCCTCATCACCACCAGCAGCTCGATTCGACATCTCCGTTCACATTGCTGCAGATCGCTGACAACATTATAATCCGACCCAGTTGACAAACTGACAACTGTTTCGCTACTTGCACCGCAAATGATGACAAATCGTTCCAAATCGTACGGGTGGCACAGTGGATCAGTGGTTAGTACGGCTGCCTGGTGGCACCAGGGAGCTGAAGCCAGTTCCAGCCTTGGGCGATCGTCTGCGTGAATAATCTTTACGTACAGACGTAGCTACTAAAGCAGGTCGCTTCCGTACAGTAGTTTGCGAAGAAACAAACAGAGATGGGGGTTTCACTCTATTCAGGAAACAGACTAAAGACATTTCTTCCTTGTTCAAGAAAATATTAGGATAAATTTGTTGCCTCGGGGGTGGGGGGGGAGGCGGGGGGGTTGGGAAGGGGCTGTGGGGGCTGATCTGATAGCCATTTGACATTGGCTGAGTCATGGGATCCCACAACCTGATTTGACTGTGTTAAAAATCCCACAACACCAGGTTTCAGCCCAACGGGGTTCTTTGAAATTACAGCAGTCACCCCACCCCCCGCCACCGCCGTACCATCGGTGGGATACGTTCCAAGAACGACCGCAGAAGCCCAAAACGGCAGACAAGGGCAAATCCATTCATTCAAATTGGCAAGTTACCTTCCTGGCAGGCCCCTGGTTCCAGAATGTTCCCTGTAGCACGTTGGGGTTACCCCTGTCCTGGCTTTCAGCGTGCTGCACCTTCATCAGGTAACTGCAGAGCAGGTTCATAAGACAGAAAACCCGTAACAAAAGACGATAGTTTCCTGCAACTGAAAAGACAATAGATGCAACAATCACTGACTGCCATCAACACGGCAAACTAGCAAAGGCAAGAGATTCACATTGCATTCACCTGCTTTTGAACTTGGGTAAGCGTTGGGTGCACCATTCCTGGAAACACTGCAATACCAGGCTGATACATGGAGAGGACAGAGCAAGCCCTTAAGCCATCTCCCTGCTCCAAAAATCCATTTAATACAAACACTCCCACCTTCGGGAGATATCAGCGATTAAACTGATAAGAACAGAAACTACACATATTCCAAGCCAAAAGGCCGAGAAGCGATAGCACATTAATACTCCAACGGTGGAGGTCATATTTGCCGACTATCCTTTCCATCAGTTTGATGATATTCAAAGTTCCTTTATTCCCTTACCGTCTACCTTCCTTCCAAGATATCCAACCAGACCGGAAGATCACTCTGCAGCAGTCGCTGTGCTTTCCCCGTGCTTTTCTGTCCATCTGTTACGTAGCCGCGTAGGTCGCGCTGACGACCAATCAGATGGCACGGGCCGGAGCCACCGCACGTCAGGTCGACTGCAGAGAGGTTTCTCCCGGTGATCGGGGACAGCGGCGGCGGCAGGGTCATTCATTCCCCCGGCATCTACAAGATTCACCAGAATTCCTCAGGCAGCACCTTGCAAACCCATGGCCAACGCAGCCTCGAAGGATGACGGCAGCAGATCCACGGGAACACCACCATTCGCAAGTTCTCCCCCCCGCCGAGGCACTCGCTGTCCTGAATTGCAAATATGTCCTTGTTCCTCCGGTGTTACCGGGTCAAAATCGGGAATCCCCGCCCAAACAGCATCGCGGGGCTACCGACAGCACTTGGACTGCAGCGGTTCGAGAGAGCAGCTCACCACCAGGCTGATCTCGGCATGGGCGAGAAATGTTGGCCTTGACGGAAAGATCCTATTCATTGCCTCCCCTTGTGTTGGTGTAGCTTGCCCATAAATGCCAATCATCGTTTCCCTCACGTACAGGATTCGCTCCTCGGCATTCCGCATCAATCCGAAAAGTTGCGAAAAGCGAATTACGTCCGTGCACCCTTTCTTTATCGTCCACTTTCAATATCCTCTCTACTTGTATCCGACTCTCTGTGGAGAATGGGGAGGGAGCTGATCTCCCCGTGTAAACATGTCACGCTGCAAGCGCGCCTCATCACCACCAGCAGCTCGATTCGACATCTCCGTTCACATTGCTGCAGATCGCTGACAACATTATAATCCGACCCAGTTGACAAACTGACAACTGTTTCGCTACTTGCACCGCAAATGATGACAAATCGTTCCAAATCGTACGGGTGGCACAGTGGATCAGTGGTTAGTACGGCTGCCTGGTGGCACCAGGGAGCTGAAGCCAGTTCCAGCCTTGGGCGATCGTCTGCGTGAATAATCTTTACGTACAGACGTAGCTACTAAAGCAGGTCGCTTCCGTACAGTAGTTTGCGAAGAAACAAACAGAGATGGGGGTTTCACTCTATTCAGGAAACAGACTAAAGACATTTCTTCCTTGTTCAAGAAAATATTAGGATAAATTTGTTGCCTCGGGGGTGGGGGGGGAGGCGGGGGGGTTGGGAAGGGGCTGTGGGGGCTGATCTGATAGCCATTTGACATTGGCTGAGTCATGGGATCCCACAACCTGATTTGACTGTGTTAAAAATCCCACAACACCAGGTTTCAGCCCAACGGGGTTCTTTGAAATTACAGCAGTCACCCCACCCCCCGCCACCGCCGTACCATCGGTGGGATACGTTCCAAGAACGACCGCAGAAGCCCAAAACGGCAGACAAGGGCAAATCCATTCATTCAAATTGGCAAGTTACCTTCCTGGCAGGCCCCTGGTTCCAGAATGTTCCCTGTAGCACGTTGGGGTTACCCCTGTCCTGGCTTTCAGCGTGCTGCACCTTCATCAGGTAACTGCAGAGCAGGTTCATAAGACAGAAAACCCGTAACAAAAGACGATAGTTTCCTGCAACTGAAAAGACAATAGATGCAACAATCACTGACTGCCATCAACACGGCAAACTAGCAAAGGCAAGAGATTCACATTGCATTCACCTGCTTTTGAACTTGGGTAAGCGTTGGGTGCACCATTCCTGGAAACACTGCAATACCAGGCTGATACATGGAGAGGACAGAGCAAGCCCTTAAGCCATCTCCCTGCTCCAAAAATCCATTTAATACAAACACTCCCACCTTCGGGAGATATCAGCGATTAAACTGATAAGAACAGAAACTACACATATTCCAAGCCAAAAGGCCGAGAAGCGATAGCACATTAATACTCCAACGGTGGAGGTCATATTTGCCGACTATCCTTTCCATCAGTTTGATGATATTCAAAGTTCCTTTATTCCCTTACCGTCTACCTTCCTTCCAAGATATCCAACCAGACCGGAAGATCACTCTGCAGCAGTCGCTGTGCTTTCCCCGTGCTTTTCTGTCCATCTGTTACGTAGCCGCGTAGGTCGCGCTGACGACCAATCAGATGGCACGGGCCGGAGCCACCGCACGTCAGGTCGACTGCAGAGAGGTTTCTCCCGGTGATCGGGGACAGCGGCGGCGGCAGGGTCATTCATTCCCCCGGCATCTACAAGATTCACCAGAATTCCTCAGGCAGCACCTTGCAAACCCATGGCCAACGCAGCCTCGAAGGATGACGGCAGCAGATCCACGGGAACACCACCATTCGCAAGTTCTCCCCCCCGCCGAGGCACTCGCTGTCCTGAATTGCAAATATGTCCTTGTTCCTCCGGTGTTACCGGGTCAAAATCGGGAATCCCCGCCCAAACAGCATCGCGGGGCTACCGACAGCACTTGGACTGCAGCGGTTCGAGAGAGCAGCTCACCACCAGGCTGATCTCGGCATGGGCGAGAAATGTTGGCCTTGACGGAAAGATCCTATTCATTGCCTCCCCTTGTGTTGGTGTAGCTTGCCCATAAATGCCAATCATCGTTTCCCTCACGTACAGGATTCGCTCCTCGGCATTCCGCATCAATCCGAAAAGTTGCGAAAAGCGAATTACGTCCGTGCACCCTTTCTTTATCGTCCACTTTCAATATCCTCTCTACTTGTATCCGACTCTCTGTGGAGAATGGGGAGGGAGCTGATCTCCCCGTGTAAACATGTCACGCTGCAAGCGCGCCTCATCACCACCAGCAGCTCGATTCGACATCTCCGTTCACATTGCTGCAGATCGCTGACAACATTATAATCCGACCCAGTTGACAAACTGACAACTGTTTCGCTACTTGCACCGCAAATGATGACAAATCGTTCCAAATCGTACGGGTGGCACAGTGGATCAGTGGTTAGTACGGCTGCCTGGTGGCACCAGGGAGCTGAAGCCAGTTCCAGCCTTGGGCGATCGTCTGCGTGAATAATCTTTACGTACAGACGTAGCTACTAAAGCAGGTCGCTTCCGTACAGTAGTTTGCGAAGAAACAAACAGAGATGGGGGTTTCACTCTATTCAGGAAACAGACTAAAGACATTTCTTCCTTGTTCAAGAAAATATTAGGATAAATTTGTTGCCTCGGGGGTGGGGGGGGAGGCGGGGGGGTTGGGAAGGGGCTGTGGGGGCTGATCTGATAGCCATTTGACATTGGCTGAGTCATGGGATCCCACAACCTGATTTGACTGTGTTAAAAATCCCACAACACCAGGTTTCAGCCCAACGGGGTTCTTTGAAATTACAGCAGTCACCCCACCCCCCGCCACCGCCGTACCATCGGTGGGATACGTTCCAAGAACGACCGCAGAAGCCCAAAACGGCAGACAAGGGCAAATCCATTCATTCAAATTGGCAAGTTACCTTCCTGGCAGGCCCCTGGTTCCAGAATGTTCCCTGTAGCACGTTGGGGTTACCCCTGTCCTGGCTTTCAGCGTGCTGCACCTTCATCAGGTAACTGCAGAGCAGGTTCATAAGACAGAAAACCCGTAACAAAAGACGATAGTTTCCTGCAACTGAAAAGACAATAGATGCAACAATCACTGACTGCCATCAACACGGCAAACTAGCAAAGGCAAGAGATTCACATTGCATTCACCTGCTTTTGAACTTGGGTAAGCGTTGGGTGCACCATTCCTGGAAACACTGCAATACCAGGCTGATACATGGAGAGGACAGAGCAAGCCCTTAAGCCATCTCCCTGCTCCAAAAATCCATTTAATACAAACACTCCCACCTTCGGGAGATATCAGCGATTAAACTGATAAGAACAGAAACTACACATATTCCAAGCCAAAAGGCCGAGAAGCGATAGCACATTAATACTCCAACGGTGGAGGTCATATTTGCCGACTATCCTTTCCATCAGTTTGATGATATTCAAAGTTCCTTTATTCCCTTACCGTCTACCTTCCTTCCAAGATATCCAACCAGACCGGAAGATCACTCTGCAGCAGTCGCTGTGCTTTCCCCGTGCTTTTCTGTTACGTAGCCGCGTAGGTCGCGCTGACGACCAATCAGATGGCACGGGCCGGAGCCACCGCACGTCAGGTCGACTGCAGAGAGGTTTCTCCCGGTGATCGGGGACAGCGGCGGCGGCAGGGTCATTCATTCCCCCGGCAGGGTCATTCATTCCCCCGGCATCTACAAGATTCACCAGAATTCCTCAGGCAGCACCTTGCAAACCCATGGCCAACGCAGCCTCGAAGGATGACGGCAGCAGATCCACGGGAACACCACCATTCGCAAGTTCTCCCCCCCGCCGAGGCACTCGCTGTCCTGAATTGCAAATATGTCCTTGTTCCTCCGGTGTTACCGGGTCAAAATCGGGAATCCCCGCCCAAACAGCATCGCGGGGCTACCGACAGCACTTGGACTGCAGCGGTTCGAGAGAGCAGCTCACCACCAGGCTGATCTCGGCATGGGCGAGAAATGTTGGCCTTGACGGAAAGATCCTATTCATTGCCTCCCCTTGTGTTGGTGTAGCTTGCCCATAAATGCCAATCATCGTTTCCCTCACGTACAGGATTCGCTCCTCGGCATTCCGCATCAATCCGAAAAGTTGCGAAAAGCGAATTACGTCCGTGCACCCTTTCTTTATCGTCCACTTTCAATATCCTCTCTACTTGTATCCGACTCTCTGTGGAGAATGGGGAGGGAGCTGATCTCCCCGTGTAAACATGTCACGCTGCAAGCGCGCCTCATCACCACCAGCAGCTCGATTCGACATCTCCGTTCACATTGCTGCAGATCGCTGACAACATT
This sequence comes from Hemiscyllium ocellatum, assembly GCF_020745735.1. Lineage (NCBI taxonomy): Eukaryota > Metazoa > Chordata > Chondrichthyes > Orectolobiformes > Hemiscylliidae > Hemiscyllium > Hemiscyllium ocellatum. The sequence continues at coordinate 40,229 of NW_026867745.1, forward strand.
ATAATCCGACCCAGTTGACAAACTGACAACTGTTTCGCTACTTGCACCGCAAATGATGACAAATCGTTCCAAATCGTACGGGTGGCACAGTGGATCAGTGGTTAGTACGGCTGCCTGGTGGCACCAGGGAGCTGAAGCCAGTTCCAGCCTTGGGCGATCGTCTGCGTGAATAATCTTTACGTACAGACGTAGCTACTAAAGCAGGTCGCTTCCGTACAGTAGTTTGCGAAGAAACAAACAGAGATGGGGGTTTCACTCTATTCAGGAAACAGACTAAAGACATTTCTTTCTTGTTCAAGAAAATATTAGGATAAATTTGTTGCCTCGGGGTGGGGGGGGAGGCGGGGGGGTTGGGAAGGGGCTGTGGGGGCTGATCTGATAGCCATTTGACATTGGCTGAGTCATGGGATCCCACAACCTGATTTGACTGTGTTAAAAATCCCACAACACCAGGTTTCAGCCCAACGGGGTTCTTTGAAATTACAGCAGTCACCCCACCCCCCGCCACCGCCGTACCATCGGTGGGATACGTTCCAAGAACGACCGCAGAAGCCCAAAACGGCAGACAAGGGCAAATCCATTCATTCAAATTGGCAAGTTACCTTCCTGGCAGGCCCCTGGTTCCAGAATGTTCCCTGTAGCACGTTGGGGTTACCCCTGTCCTGGCTTTCAGCGTGCTGCACCTTCATCAGGTAACTGCAGAGCAGGTTCATAAGACAGAAAACCCGTAACAAAAGACGATAGTTTCCTGCAACTGAAAAGACAATAGATGCAACAATCACTGACTGCCATCAACACGGCAAACTAGCAAAGGCAAGAGATTCACATTGCATTCACCTGCTTTTGAACTTGGGTAAGCGTTGGGTGCACCATTCCTGGAAACACTGCAATACCAGGCTGATACATGGAGAGGACAGAGCAAGCCCTTAAGCCATCTCCCTGCTCCAAAAATCCATTTAATACAAACACTCCCACCTTCGGGAGATATCAGCGATTAAACTGATAAGAACAGAAACTACACATATTCCAAGCCAAAAGGCCGAGAAGCGATAGCACATTAATACTCCAACGGTGGAGGTCATATTTGCCGACTATCCTTTCCATCAGTTTGATGATATTCAAAGTTCCTTTATTCCCTTACCGTCTACCTTCCTTCCAAGATATCCAACCAGACCGGAAGATCACTCTGCAGCAGTCGCTGTGCTTTCCCCGTGCTTTTCTGTCCATCTGTTACGTAGCCGCGTAGGTCGCGCTGACGACCAATCAGATGGCACGGGCCGGAGCCACCGCACGTCAGGTCGACTGCAGAGAGGTTTCTCCCGGTGATCGGGGACAGCGGCGGCGGCAGGGTCATTCATTCCCCCGGCATCTACAAGATTCACCAGAATTCCTCAGGCAGCACCTTGCAAACCCATGGCCAACGCAGCCTCGAAGGATGACGGCAGCAGATCCACGGGAACACCACCATTCGCAAGTTCTCCCCCCCGCCGAGGCACTCGCTGTCCTGAATTGCAAATATGTCCTTGTTCCTCCGGTGTTACCGGGTCAAAATCGGGAATCCCCGCCCAAACAGCATCGCGGGGCTACCGACAGCACTTGGACTGCAGCGGTTCGAGAGAGCAGCTCACCACCAGGCTGATCTCGGCATGGGCGAGAAATGTTGGCCTTGACGGAAAGATCCTATTCATTGCCTCCCCTTGTGTTGGTGTAGCTTGCCCATAAATGCCAATCATCGTTTCCCTCACGTACAGGATTCGCTCCTCGGCATTCCGCATCAATCCGAAAAGTTGCGAAAAGCGAATTACGTCCGTGCACCCTTTCTTTATCGTCCACTTTCAATATCCTCTCTACTTGTATCCGACTCTCTGTGGAGAATGGGGAGGGAGCTGATCTCCCCGTGTAAACATGTCACGCTGCAAGCGCGCCTCATCACCACCAGCAGCTCGATTCGACATCTCCGTTCACATTGCTGCAGATCGCTGACAACATTATAATCCGACCCAGTTGACAAACTGACAACTGTTTCGCTACTTGCACCGCAAATGATGACAAATCGTTCCAAATCGTACGGGTGGCACAGTGGATCAGTGGTTAGTACGGCTGCCTGGTGGCACCAGGGAGCTGAAGCCAGTTCCAGCCTTGGGCGATCGTCTGCGTGAATAATCTTTACGTACAGACGTAGCTACTAAAGCAGGTCGCTTCCGTACAGTAGTTTGCGAAGAAACAAACAGAGATGGGGGTTTCACTCTATTCAGGAAACAGACTAAAGACATTTCTTCCTTGTTCAAGAAAATATTAGGATAAATTTGTTGCCTCGGGGGTGGGGGGGGAGGCGGGGGGGTTGGGAAGGGGCTGTGGGGGCTGATCTGATAGCCATTTGACATTGGCTGAGTCATGGGATCCCACAACCTGATTTGACTGTGTTAAAAATCCCACAACACCAGGTTTCAGCCCAACGGGGTTCTTTGAAATTACAGCAGTCACCCCACCCCCCGCCACCGCCGTACCATCGGTGGGATACGTTCCAAGAACGACCGCAGAAGCCCAAAACGGCAGACAAGGGCAAATCCATTCATTCAAATTGGCAAGTTACCTTCCTGGCAGGCCCCTGGTTCCAGAATGTTCCCTGTAGCACGTTGGGGTTACCCCTGTCCTGGCTTTCAGCGTGCTGCACCTTCATCAGGTAACTGCAGAGCAGGTTCATAAGACAGAAAACCCGTAACAAAAGACGATAGTTTCCTGCAACTGAAAAGACAATAGATGCAACAATCACTGACTGCCATCAACACGGCAAACTAGCAAAGGCAAGAGATTCACATTGCATTCACCTGCTTTTGAACTTGGGTAAGCGTTGGGTGCACCATTCCTGGAAACACTGCAATACCAGGCTGATACATGGAGAGGACAGAGCAAGCCCTTAAGCCATCTCCCTGCTCCAAAAATCCATTTAATACAAACACTCCCACCTTCGGGAGATATCAGCGATTAAACTGATAAGAACAGAAACTACACATATTCCAAGCCAAAAGGCCGAGAAGCGATAGCACATTAATACTCCAACGGTGGAGGTCATATTTGCCGACTATCCTTTCCATCAGTTTGATGATATTCAAAGTTCCTTTATTCCCTTACCGTCTACCTTCCTTCCAAGATATCCAACCAGACCGGAAGATCACTCTGCAGCAGTCGCTGTGCTTTCCCCGTGCTTTTCTGTCCATCTGTTACGTAGCCGCGTAGGTCGCGCTGACGACCAATCAGATGGCACGGGCCGGAGCCACCGCACGTCAGGTCGACTGCAGAGAGGTTTCTCCCGGTGATCGGGGACAGCGGCGGCGGCAGGGTCATTCATTCCCCCGGCATCTACAAGATTCACCAGAATTCCTCAGGCAGCACCTTGCAAACCCATGGCCAACGCAGCCTCGAAGGATGACGGCAGCAGATCCACGGGAACACCACCATTCGCAAGTTCTCCCCCCCCGAGGCACTCGCTGTCCTGAATTGCAAATATGTCCTTGTTCCTCCGGTGTTACCGGGTCAAAATCGGGAATCCCCGCCCAAACAGCATCGCGGGGCTACCGACAGCACTTGGACTGCAGCGGTTCGAGAGAGCAGCTCACCACCAGGCTGATCTCGGCATGGGCGAGAAATGTTGGCCTTGACGGAAAGATCCTATTCATTGCCTCCCCTTGTGTTGGTGTAGCTTGCCCATAAATGCCAATCATCGTTTCCCTCACGTACAGGATTCGCTCCTCGGCATTCCGCATCAATCCGAAAAGTTGCGAAAAGCGAATTACGTCCGTGCACCCTTTCTTTATCGTCCACTTTCAATATCCTCTCTACTTGTATCCGACTCTCTGTGGAGAATGGGGAGGGAGCTGATCTCCCCGTGTAAACATGTCACGCTGCAAGCGCGCCTCATCACCACCAGCAGCTCGATTCGACATCTCCGTTCACATTGCTGCAGATCGCTGACAACATTATAATCCGACCCAGTTGACAAACTGACAACTGTTTCGCTACTTGCACCGCAAATGATGACAAATCGTTCCAAATCGTACGGGTGGCACAGTGGATCAGTGGTTAGTACGGCTGCCTGGTGGCACCAGGGAGCTGAAGCCAGTTCCAGCCTTGGGCGATCGTCTGCGTGAATAATCTTTACGTACAGACGTAGCTACTAAAGCAGGTCGCTTCCGTACAGTAGTTTGCGAAGAAACAAACAGAGATGGGGGTTTCACTCTATTCAGGAAACAGACTAAAGACATTTCTTCCTTGTTCAAGAAAATATTAGGATAAATTTGTTGCCTCGGGGGTGGGGGGGGAGGCGGGGGGGTTGGGAAGGGGCTGTGGGGGCTGATCTGATAGCCATTTGACATTGGCTGAGTCATGGGATCCCACAACCTGATTTGACTGTGTTAAAAATCCCACAACACCAGGTTTCAGCCCAACGGGGTTCTTTGAAATTACAGCAGTCACCCCACCCCCCGCCACCGCCGTACCATCGGTGGGATACGTTCCAAGAACGACCGCAGAAGCCCAAAACGGCAGACAAGGGCAAATCCATTCATTCAAATTGGCAAGTTACCTTCCTGGCAGGCCCCTGGTTCCAGAATGTTCCCTGTAGCACGTTGGGGTTACCCCTGTCCTGGCTTTCAGCGTGCTGCACCTTCATCAGGTAACTGCAGAGCAGGTTCATAAGACAGAAAACCCGTAACAAAAGACGATAGTTTCCTGCAACTGAAAAGACAATAGATGCAACAATCACTGACTGCCATCAACACGGCAAACTAGCAAAGGCAAGAGATTCACATTGCATTCACCTGCTTTTGAACTTGGGTAAGCGTTGGGTGCACCATTCCTGGAAACACTGCAATACCAGGCTGATACATGGAGAGGACAGAGCAAGCCCTTAAGCCATCTCCCTGCTCCAAAAATCCATTTAATACAAACACTCCCACCTTCGGGAGATATCAGCGATTAAACTGATAAGAACAGAAACTACACATATTCCAAGCCAAAAGGCCGAGAAGCGATAGCACATTAATACTCCAACGGTGGAGGTCATATTTGCCGACTATCCTTTCCATCAGTTTGATGATATTCAAAGTTCCTTTATTCCCTTACCGTCTACCTTCCTTCCAAGATATCCAACCAGACCGGAAGATCACTCTGCAGCAGTCGCTGTGCTTTCCCCGTGCTTTTCTGTTACGTAGCCGCGTAGGTCGCGCTGACGACCAATCAGATGGCACGGGCCGGAGCCACCGCACGTCAGGTCGACTGCAGAGAGGTTTCTCCCGGTGATCGGGGACAGCGGCGGCGGCAGGGTCATTCATTCCCCCAGGGTCATTCATTCCCCCGGCATCTACAAGATTCACCAGAATTCCTCAGGCAGCACCTTGCAAACCCATGGCCAACGCAGCCTCGAAGGATGACGGCAGCAGATCCACGGGAACACCACCATTCGCAAGTTCTCCCCCCCGCCGAGGCACTCGCTGTCCTGAATTGCAAATATGTCCTTGTTCCTCCGGTGTTACCGGGTCAAAATCGGGAATCCCCGCCCAAACAGCATCGCGGGGCTACCGACAGCACTTGGACTGCAGCGGTTCGAGAGAGCAGCTCACCACCAGGCTGATCTCGGCATGGGCGAGAAATGTTGGCCTTGACGGAAAGATCCTATTCATTGCCTCCCCTTGTGTTGGTGTAGCTTGCCCATAAATGCCAATCATCGTTTCCCTCACGTACAGGATTCGCTCCTCGGCATTCCGCATCAATCCGAAAAGTTGCGAAAAGCGAATTACGTCCGTGCACCCTTTCTTTATCGTCCACTTTCAATATCCTCTCTACTTGTATCCGACTCTCTGTGGAGAATGGGGAGGGAGCTGATCTCCCCGTGTAAACATGTCACGCTGCAAGCGCGCCTCATCACCACCAGCAGCTCGATTCGACATCTCCGTTCACATTGCTGCAGATCGCTGACAACATTATAATCCGACCCAGTTGACAAACTGACAACTGTTTCGCTACTTGCACCGCAAATGATGACAAATCGTTCCAAATCGTACGGGTGGCACAGTGGATCAGTGGTTAGTACGGCTGCCTGGTGGCACCAGGGAGCTGAAGCCAGTTCCAGCCTTGGGCGATCGTCTGCGTGAATAATCTTTACGTACAGACGTAGCTACTAAAGCAGGTCGCTTCCGTACAGTAGTTTGCGAAGAAACAAACAGAGATGGGGGTTTCACTCTATTCAGGAAACAGACTAAAGACATTTCTTCCTTGTTCAAGAAAATATTAGGATAAATTTGTTGCCTCGGGGTTGGGGGGGGAGGCGGGGGGGTTGGGAAGGGGCTGTGGGGGCTGATCTGATAGCCATTTGACATTGGCTGAGTCATGGGATCCCACAACCTGATTTGACTGTGTTAAAAATCCCACAACACCAGGTTTCAGCCCAACGGGGTTCTTTGAAATTACAGCAGTCACCCCACCCCCCGCCACCGCCGTACCATCGGTGGGATACGTTCCAAGAACGACCGCAGAAGCCCAAAACGGCAGACAAGGGCAAATCCATTCATTCAAATTGGCAAGTTACCTTCCTGGCAGGCCCCTGGTTCCAGAATGTTCCCTGTAGCACGTTGGGGTTACCCCTGTCCTGGCTTTCAGCGTGCTGCACCTTCATCAGGTAACTGCAGAGCAGGTTCATAAGACAGAAAACCCGTAACAAAAGACGATAGTTTCCTGCAACTGAAAAGACAATAGATGCAACAATCACTGACTGCCATCAACACGGCAAACTAGCAAAGGCAAGAGATTCACATTGCATTCACCTGCTTTTGAACTTGGGTAAGCGTTGGGTGCACCATTCCTGGAAACACTGCAATACCAGGCTGATACATGGAGAGGACAGAGCAAGCCCTTAAGCCATCTCCCTGCTCCAAAAATCCATTTAATACAAACACTCCCACCTTCGGGAGATATCAGCGATTAAACTGATAAGAACAGAAACTACACATATTCCAAGCCAAAAGGCCGAGAAGCGATAGCACATTAATACTCCAACGGTGGAGGTCATATTTGCCGACTATCCTTTCCATCAGTTTGATGATATTCAAAGTTCCTTTATTCCCTTACCGTCTACCTTCCTTCCAAGATATCCAACCAGACCGGAAGATCACTCTGCAGCAGTCGCTGTGCTTTCCCCGTGCTTTTCTGTCCATCTGTTACGTAGCCGCGTAGGTCGCGCTGACGACCAATCAGATGGCACGGGCCGGAGCCACCGCACGTCAGGTCGACTGCAGAGAGGTTTCTCCCGGTGATCGGGGACAGCGGCGGCGGCAGGGTCATTCATTCCCCCGGCATCTACAAGATTCACCAGAATTCCTCAGGCAGCACCTTGCAAACCCATGGCCAACGCAGCCTCGAAGGATGACGGCAGCAGATCCACGGGAACACCACCATTCGCAAGTTCTCCCCCCCGCCGAGGCACTCGCTGTCCTGAATTGCAAATATGTCCTTGTTCCTCCGGTGTTACCGGGTCAAAATCGGGAATCCCCGCCCAAACAGCATCGCGGGGCTACCGACAGCACTTGGACTGCAGCGGTTCGAGAGAGCAGCTCACCACCAGGCTGATCTCGGCATGGGCGAGAAATGTTGGCCTTGACGGAAAGATCCTATTCATTGCCTCCCCTTGTGTTGGTGTAGCTTGCCCATAAATGCCAATCATCGTTTCCCTCACGTACAGGATTCGCTCCTCGGCATTCCGCATCAATCCGAAAAGTTGCGAAAAGCGAATTACGTCCGTGCACCCTTTCTTTATCGTCCACTTTCAATATCCTCTCTACTTGTATCCGACTCTCTGTGGAGAATGGGGAGGGAGCTGATCTCCCCGTGTAAACATGTCACGCTGCAAGCGCGCCTCATCACCACCAGCAGCTCGATTCGACATCTCCGTTCACATTGCTGCAGATCGCTGACAACATTATAATCCGACCCAGTTGACAAACTGACAACTGTTTCGCTACTTGCACCGCAAATGATGACAAATCGTTCCAAATCGTACGGGTGGCACAGTGGATCAGTGGTTAGTACGGCTGCCTGGTGGCACCAGGGAGCTGAAGCCAGTTCCAGCCTTGGGCGATCGTCTGCGTGAATAATCTTTACGTACAGACGTAGCTACTAAAGCAGGTCGCTTCCGTACAGTAGTTTGCGAAGAAACAAACAGAGATGGGGGTTTCACTCTATTCAGGAAACAGACTAAAGACATTTCTTCCTTGTTCAAGAAAATATTAGGATAAATTTGTTGCCTCGGGGGTGGGGGGGGAGGCGGGGGGGTTGGGAAGGGGCTGTGGGGGCTGATCTGATAGCCATTTGACATTGGCTGAGTCATGGGATCCCACAACCTGATTTGACTGTGTTAAAAATCCCACAACACCAGGTTTCAGCCCAACGGGGTTCTTTGAAATTACAGCAGTCACCCCACCCCCCGCCACCGCCGTACCATCGGTGGGATACGTTCCAAGAACGACCGCAGAAGCCCAAAACGGCAGACAAGGGCAAATCCATTCATTCAAATTGGCAAGTTACCTTCCTGGCAGGCCCCTGGTTCCAGAATGTTCCCTGTAGCACGTTGGGGTTACCCCTGTCCTGGCTTTCAGCGTGCTGCACCTTCATCAGGTAACTGCAGAGCAGGTTCATAAGACAGAAAACCCGTAACAAAAGACGATAGTTTCCTGCAACTGAAAAGACAATAGATGCAACAATCACTGACTGCCATCAACACGGCAAACTAGCAAAGGCAAGAGATTCACATTGCATTCACCTGCTTTTGAACTTGGGTAAGCGTTGGGTGCACCATTCCTGGAAACACTGCAATACCAGGCTGATACATGGAGAGGACAGAGCAAGCCCTTAAGCCATCTCCCTGCTCCAAAAATCCATTTAATACAAACACTCCCACCTTCGGGAGATATCAGCGATTAAACTGATAAGAACAGAAACTACACATATTCCAAGCCAAAAGGCCGAGAAGCGATAGCACATTAATACTCCAACGGTGGAGGTCATATTTGCCGACTATCCTTTCCATCAGTTTGATGATATTCAAAGTTCCTTTATTCCCTTACCGTCTACCTTCCTTCCAAGATATCCAACCAGACCGGAAGATCACTCTGCAGCAGTCGCTGTGCTTTCCCCGTGCTTTTCTGTCCATCTGTTACGTAGCCGCGTAGGTCGCGCTGACGACCAATCAGATGGCACGGGCCGGAGCCACCGCACGTCAGGTCGACTGCAGAGAGGTTTCTCCCGGTGATCGGGGACAGCGGCGGCGGCAGGGTCATTCATTCCCCCGGCATCTACAAGATTCACCAGAATTCCTCAGGCAGCACCTTGCAAACCCATGGCCAACGCAGCCTCGAAGGATGACGGCAGCAGATCCACGGGAACACCACCATTCGCAAGTTCTCCCCCCCGCCGAGGCACTCGCTGTCCTGAATTGCAAATATGTCCTTGTTCCTCCGGTGTTACCGGGTCAAAATCGGGAATCCCCGCCCAAACAGCATCGCGGGGCTACCGACAGCACTTGGACTGCAGCGGTTCGAGAGAGCAGCTCACCACCAGGCTGATCTCGGCATGGGCGAGAAATGTTGGCCTTGACGGAAAGATCCTATTCATTGCCTCCCCTTGTGTTGGTGTAGCTTGCCCATAAATGCCAATCATCGTTTCCCTCACGTACAGGATTCGCTCCTCGGCATTCCGCATCAATCCGAAAAGTTGCGAAAAGCGAATTACGTCCGTGCACCCTTTCTTTATCGTCCACTTTCAATATCCTCTCTACTTGTATCCGACTCTCTGTGGAGAATGGGGAGGGAGCTGATCTCCCCGTGTAAACATGTCACGCTGCAAGCGCGCCTCATCACCACCAGCAGCTCGATTCGACATCTCCGTTCACATTGCTGCAGATCGCTGACAACATTATAATCCGACCCAGTTGACAAACTGACAACTGTTTCGCTACTTGCACCGCAAATGATGACAAATCGTTCCAAATCGTACGGGTGGCACAGTGGATCAGTGGTTAGTACGGCTGCCTGGTGGCACCAGGGAGCTGAAGCCAGTTCCAGCCTTGGGCGATCGTCTGCGTGAATAATCTTTACGTACAGACGTAGCTACTAAAGCAGGTCGCTTCCGTACAGTAGTTTGCGAAGAAACAAACAGAGATGGGGGTTTCACTCTATTCAGGAAACAGACTAAAGACATTTCTTCCTTGTTCAAGAAAATATTAGGATAAATTTGTTGCCTCGGGGGTGGGGGGGGAGGCGGGGGGGTTGGGAAGGGGCTGTGGGGGCTGATCTGATAGCCATTTGACATTGGCTGAGTCATGGGATCCCACAACCTGATTTGACTGTGTTAAAAATCCCACAACACCAGGTTTCAGCCCAACGGGGTTCTTTGAAATTACAGCAGTCACCCCACCCCCCGCCACCGCCGTACCATCGGTGGGATACGTTCCAAGAACGACCGCAGAAGCCCAAAACGGCAGACAAGGGCAAATCCATTCATTCAAATTGGCAAGTTACCTTCCTGGCAGGCCCCTGGTTCCAGAATGTTCCCTGTAGCACGTTGGGGTTACCCCTGTCCTGGCTTTCAGCGTGCTGCACCTTCATCAGGTAACTGCAGAGCAGGTTCATAAGACAGAAAACCCGTAACAAAAGACGATAGTTTCCTGCAACTGAAAAGACAATAGATGCAACAATCACTGACTGCCATCAACACGGCAAACTAGCAAAGGCAAGAGATTCACATTGCATTCACCTGCTTTTGAACTTGGGTAAGCGTTGGGTGCACCATTCCTGGAAACACTGCAATACCAGGCTGATACATGGAGAGGACAGAGCAAGCCCTTAAGCCATCTCCCTGCTCCAAAAATCCATTTAATACAAACACTCCCACCTTCGGGAGATATCAGCGATTAAACTGATAAGAACAGAAACTACACATATTCCAAGCCAAAAGGCCGAGAAGCGATAGCACATTAATACTCCAACGGTGGAGGTCATATTTGCCGACTATCCTTTCCATCAGTTTGATGATATTCAAAGTTCCTTTATTCCCTTACCGTCTACCTTCCTTCCAAGATATCCAACCAGACCGGAAGATCACTCTGCAGCAGTCGCTGTGCTTTCCCCGTGCTTTTCTGTTACGTAGCCGCGTAGGTCGCGCTGACGACCAATCAGATGGCACGGGCCGGAGCCACCGCACGTCAGGTCGACTGCAGAGAGGTTTCTCCCGGTGATCGGGGACAGCGGCGGCGGCAGGGTCATTCATTCCCCCATTCATTCCCCCGGCATCTACAAGATTCACCAGAATTCCTCAGGCAGCACCTTGCAAACCCATGGCCAACGCAGCCTCGAAGGATGACGGCAGCAGATCCACGGGAACACCACCATTCGCAAGTTCTCCCCCCCGCCGAGGCACTCGCTGTCCTGAATTGCAAATATGTCCTTGTTCCTCCGGTGTTACCGGGTCAAAATCGGGAATCCCCGCCCAAACAGCATCGCGGGGCTACCGACAGCACTTGGACTGCAGCGGTTCGAGAGAGCAGCTCACCACCAGGCTGATCTCGGCATGGGCGAGAAATGTTGGCCTTGACGGAAAGATCCTATTCATTGCCTCCCCTTGTGTTGGTGTAGCTTGCCCATAAATGCCAATCATCGTTTCCCTCACGTACAGGATTCGCTCCTCGGCATTCCGCATCAATCCGAAAAGTTGCGAAAAGCGAATTACGTCCGTGCACCCTTTCTTTATCGTCCACTTTCAATATCCTCTCTACTTGTATCCGACTCTCTGTGGAGAATGGGGAGGGAGCTGATCTCCCCGTGTAAACATGTCACGCTGCAAGCGCGCCTCATCACCACCAGCAGCTCGATTCGACATCTCCGTTCACATTGCTGCAGATCGCTGACAACATTATAATCCGACCCAGTTGACAAACTGACAACTGTTTCGCTACTTGCACCGCAAATGATGACAAATCGTTCCAAATCGTACGGGTGGCACAGTGGATCAGTGGTTAGTACGGCTGCCTGGTGGCACCAGGGAGCTGAAGCCAGTTCCAGCCTTGGGCGATCGTCTGCGTGAATAATCTTTACGTACAGACGTAGCTACTAAAGCAGGTCGCTTCCGTACAGTAGTTTGCGAAGAAACAAACAGAGATGGGGGTTTCACTCTATTCAGGAAACAGACTAAAGACATTTCTTTCTTGTTCAAGAAAATATTAGGATAAATTTGTTGCCTCGGGGGTGGGGGGGGAGGCGGGGGGGTTGGGAAGGGGCTGTGGGGGCTGATCTGATAGCCATTTGACATTGGCTGAGTCATGGGATCCCACAACCTGATTTGACTGTGTTAAAAATCCCACAACACCAGGTTTCAGCCCAACGGGGTTCTTTGAAATTACAGCAGTCACCCCACCCCCCGCCACCGCCGTACCATCGGTGGGATACGTTCCAAGAACGACCGCAGAAGCCCAAAACGGCAGACAAGGGCAAATCCATTCATTCAAATTGGCAAGTTACCTTCCTGGCAGGCCCCTGGTTCCAGAATGTTCCCTGTAGCACGTTGGGGTTACCCCTGTCCTGGCTTTCAGCGTGCTGCACCTTCATCAGGTAACTGCAGAGCAGGTTCATAAGACAGAAAACCCGTAACAAAAGACGATAGTTTCCTGCAACTGAAAAGACAATAGATGCAACAATCACTGACTGCCATCAACACGGCAAACTAGCAAAGGCAAGAGATTCACATTGCATTCACCTGCTTTTGAACTTGGGTAAGCGTTGGGTGCACCATTCCTGGAAACACTGCAATACCAGGCTGATACATGGAGAGGACAGAGCAAGCCCTTAAGCCATCTCCCTGCTCCAAAAATCCATTTAATACAAACACTCCCACCTTCGGGAGATATCAGCGATTAAACTGATAAGAACAGAAACTACACATATTCCAAGCCAAAAGGCCGAGAAGCGATAGCACATTAATACTCCAACGGTGGAGGTCATATTTGCCGACTATCCTTTCCATCAGTTTGATGATATTCAAAGTTCCTTTATTCCCTTACCGTCTACCTTCCTTCCAAGATATCCAACCAGACCGGAAGATCACTCTGCAGCAGTCGCTGTGCTTTCCCCGTGCTTTTCTGTCCATCTGTTACGTAGCCGCGTAGGTCGCGCTGACGACCAATCAGATGGCACGGGCCGGAGCCACCGCACGTCAGGTCGACTGCAGAGAGGTTTCTCCCGGTGATCGGGGACAGCGGCGGCGGCAGGGTCATTCATTCCCCCGGCATCTACAAGATTCACCAGAATTCCTCAGGCAGCACCTTGCAAACCCATGGCCAACGCAGCCTCGAAGGATGACGGCAGCAGATCCACGGGAACACCACCATTCGCAAGTTCTCCCCCCCGCCGAGGCACTCGCTGTCCTGAATTGCAAATATGTCCTTGTTCCTCCGGTGTTACCGGGTCAAAATCGGGAATCCCCGCCCAAACAGCATCGCGGGGCTACCGACAGCACTTGGACTGCAGCGGTTCGAGAGAGCAGCTCACCACCAGGCTGATCTCGGCATGGGCGAGAAATGTTGGCCTTGACGGAAAGATCCTATTCATTGCCTCCCCTTGTGTTGGTGTAGCTTGCCCATAAATGCCAATCATCGTTTCCCTCACGTACAGGATTCGCTCCTCGGCATTCCGCATCAATCCGAAAAGTTGCGAAAAGCGAATTACGTCCGTGCACCCTTTCTTTATCGTCCACTTTCAATATCCTCTCTACTTGTATCCGACTCTCTGTGGAGAATGGGGAGGGAGCTGATCTCCCCGTGTAAACATGTCACGCTGCAAGCGCGCCTCATCACCACCAGCAGCTCGATTCGACATCTCCGTTCACATTGCTGCAGATCGCTGACAACATTATAATCCGACCCAGTTGACAAACTGACAACTGTTTCGCTACTTGCACCGCAAATGATGACAAATCGTTCCAAATCGTACGGGTGGCACAGTGGATCAGTGGTTAGTACGGCTGCCTGGTGGCACCAGGGAGCTGAAGCCAGTTCCAGCCTTGGGCGATCGTCTGCGTGAATAATCTTTACGTACAGACGTAGCTACTAAAGCAGGTCGCTTCCGTACAGTAGTTTGCGAAGAAACAAACAGAGATGGGGGTTTCACTCTATTCAGGAAACAGACTAAAGACATTTCTTCCTTGTTCAAGAAAATATTAGGATAAATTTGTTGCCTCGGGGTGGGGGGGGAGGCGGGGGGGTTGGGAAGGGGCTGTGGGGGCTGATCTGATAGCCATTTGACATTGGCTGAGTCATGGGATCCCACAACCTGATTTGACTGTGTTAAAAATCCCACAACACCAGGTTTCAGCCCAACGGGGTTCTTTGAAATTACAGCAGTCACCCCACCCCCCGCCACCGCCGTACCATCGGTGGGATACGTTCCAAGAACGACCGCAGAAGCCCAAAACGGCAGACAAGGGCAAATCCATTCATTCAAATTGGCAAGTTACCTTCCTGGCAGGCCCCTGGTTCCAGAATGTTCCCTGTAGCACGTTGGGGTTACCCCTGTCCTGGCTTTCAGCGTGCTGCACCTTCATCAGGTAACTGCAGAGCAGGTTCATAAGACAGAAAACCCGTAACAAAAGACGATAGTTTCCTGCAACTGAAAAGACAATAGATGCAACAATCACTGACTGCCATCAACACGGCAAACTAGCAAAGGCAAGAGATTCACATTGCATTCACCTGCTTTTGAACTTGGGTAAGCGTTGGGTGCACCATTCCTGGAAACACTGCAATACCAGGCTGATACATGGAGAGGACAGAGCAAGCCCTTAAGCCATCTCCCTGCTCCAAAAATCCATTTAATACAAACACTCCCACCTTCGGGAGATATCAGCGATTAAACTGATAAGAACAGAAACTACACATATTCCAAGCCAAAAGGCCGAGAAGCGATAGCACATTAATACTCCAACGGTGGAGGTCATATTTGCCGACTATCCTTTCCATCAGTTTGATGATATTCAAAGTTCCTTTATTCCCTTACCGTCTACCTTCCTTCCAAGATATCCAACCAGACCGGAAGATCACTCTGCAGCAGTCGCTGTGCTTTCCCCGTGCTTTTCTGTCCATCTGTTACGTAGCCGCGTAGGTCGCGCTGACGACCAATCAGATGGCACGGGCCGGAGCCACCGCACGTCAGGTCGACTGCAGAGAGGTTTCTCCCGGTGATCGGGGACAGCGGCGGCGGCAGGGTCATTCATTCCCCCGGCATCTACAAGATTCACCAGAATTCCTCAGGCAGCACCTTGCAAACCCATGGCCAACGCAGCCTCGAAGGATGACGGCAGCAGATCCACGGGAACACCACCATTCGCAAGTTCTCCCCCCCGCCGAGGCACTCGCTGTCCTGAATTGCAAATATGTCCTTGTTCCTCCGGTGTTACCGGGTCAAAATCGGGAATCCCCGCCCAAACAGCATCGCGGGGCTACCGACAGCACTTGGACTGCAGCGGTTCGAGAGAGCAGCTCACCACCAGGCTGATCTCGGCATGGGCGAGAAATGTTGGCCTTGACGGAAAGATCCTATTCATTGCCTCCCCTTGTGTTGGTGTAGCTTGCCCATAAATGCCAATCATCGTTTCCCTCACGTACAGGATTCGCTCCTCGGCATTCCGCATCAATCCGAAAAGTTGCGAAAAGCGAATTACGTCCGTGCACCCTTTCTTTATCGTCCACTTTCAATATCCTCTCTACTTGTATCCGACTCTCTGTGGAGAATGGGGAGGGAGCTGATCTCCCCGTGTAAACATGTCACGCTGCAAGCGCGCCTCATCACCACCAGCAGCTCGATTCGACATCTCCGTTCACATTGCTGCAGATCGCTGACAACATTATAATCCGACCCAGTTGACAAACTGACAACTGTTTCGCTACTTGCACCGCAAATGATGACAAATCGTTCCAAATCGTACGGGTGGCACAGTGGATCAGTGGTTAGTACGGCTGCCTGGTGGCACCAGGGAGCTGAAGCCAGTTCCAGCCTTGGGCGATCGTCTGCGTGAATAATCTTTACGTACAGACGTAGCTACTAAAGCAGGTCGCTTCCGTACAGTAGTTTGCGAAGAAACAAACAGAGATGGGGGTTTCACTCTATTCAGGAAACAGACTAAAGACATTTCTTCCTTGTTCAAGAAAATATTAGGATAAATTTGTTGCCTCGGGGGTGGGGGGGGAGGCGGGGGGGTTGGGAAGGGGCTGTGGGGGCTGATCTGATAGCCATTTGACATTGGCTGAGTCATGGGATCCCACAACCTGATTTGACTGTGTTAAAAATCCCACAACACCAGGTTTCAGCCCAACGGGGTTCTTTGAAATTACAGCAGTCACCCCACCCCCCGCCACCGCCGTACCATCGGTGGGATACGTTCCAAGAACGACCGCAGAAGCCCAAAACGGCAGACAAGGGCAAATCCATTCATTCAAATTGGCAAGTTACCTTCCTGGCAGGCCCCTGGTTCCAGAATGTTCCCTGTAGCACGTTGGGGTTACCCCTGTCCTGGCTTTCAGCGTGCTGCACCTTCATCAGGTAACTGCAGAGCAGGTTCATAAGACAGAAAACCCGTAACAAAAGACGATAGTTTCCTGCAACTGAAAAGACAATAGATGCAACAATCACTGACTGCCATCAACACGGCAAACTAGCAAAGGCAAGAGATTCACATTGCATTCACCTGCTTTTGAACTTGGGTAAGCGTTGGGTGCACCATTCCTGGAAACACTGCAATACCAGGCTGATACATGGAGAGGACAGAGCAAGCCCTTAAGCCATCTCCCTGCTCCAAAAATCCATTTAATACAAACACTCCCACCTTCGGGAGATATCAGCGATTAAACTGATAAGAACAGAAACTACACATATTCCAAGCCAAAAGGCCGAGAAGCGATAGCACATTAATACTCCAACGGTGGAGGTCATATTTGCCGACTATCCTTTCCATCAGTTTGATGATATTCAAAGTTCCTTTATTCCCTTACCGTCTACCTTCCTTCCAAGATATCCAACCAGACCGGAAGATCACTCTGCAGCAGTCGCTGTGCTTTCCCCGTGCTTTTCTGTTACGTAGCCGCGTAGGTCGCGCTGACGACCAATCAGATGGCACGGGCCGGAGCCACCGCACGTCAGGTCGACTGCAGAGAGGTTTCTCCCGGTGATCGGGGACAGCGGCGGCGGCAGGGTCATTCATTCCCCGGCAGGGTCATTCATTCCCCCGGCATCTACAAGATTCACCAGAATTCCTCAGGCAGCACCTTGCAAACCCATGGCCAACGCAGCCTCGAAGGATGACGGCAGCAGATCCACGGGAACACCACCATTCGCAAGTTCTCCCCCCCGCCGAGGCACTCGCTGTCCTGAATTGCAAATATGTCCTTGTTCCTCCGGTGTTACCGGGTCAAAATCGGGAATCCCCGCCCAAACAGCATCGCGGGGCTACCGACAGCACTTGGACTGCAGCGGTTCGAGAGAGCAGCTCACCACCAGGCTGATCTCGGCATGGGCGAGAAATGTTGGCCTTGACGGAAAGATCCTATTCATTGCCTCCCCTTGTGTTGGTGTAGCTTGCCCATAAATGCCAATCATCGTTTCCCTCACGTACAGGATTCGCTCCTCGGCATTCCGCATCAATCCGAAAAGTTGCGAAAAGCGAATTACGTCCGTGCACCCTTTCTTTATCGTCCACTTTCAATATCCTCTCTACTTGTATCCGACTCTCTGTGGAGAATGGGGAGGGAGCTGATCTCCCCGTGTAAACATGTCACGCTGCAAGCGCGCCTCATCACCACCAGCAGCTCGATTCGACATCTCCGTTCACATTGCTGCAGATCGCTGACAACATTATAATCCGACCCAGTTGACAAACTGACAACTGTTTCGCTACTTGCACCGCAAATGATGACAAATCGTTCCAAATCGTACGGGTGGCACAGTGGATCAGTGGTTAGTACGGCTGCCTGGTGGCACCAGGGAGCTGAAGCCAGTTCCAGCCTTGGGCGATCGTCTGCGTGAATAATCTTTACGTACAGACGTAGCTACTAAAGCAGGTCGCTTCCGTACAGTAGTTTGCGAAGAAACAAACAGAGATGGGGGTTTCACTCTATTCAGGAAACAGACTAAAGACATTTCTTTCTTGTTCAAGAAAATATTAGGATAAATTTGTTGCCTCGGGGTTGGGGGGGAGGCGGGGGGGTTGGGAAGGGGCTGTGGGGGCTGATCTGATAGCCATTTGACATTGGCTGAGTCATGGGATCCCACAACCTGATTTGACTGTGTTAAAAATCCCACAACACCAGGTTTCAGCCCAACGGGGTTCTTTGAAATTACAGCAGTCACCCCACCCCCCGCCACCGCCGTACCATCGGTGGGATACGTTCCAAGAACGACCGCAGAAGCCCAAAACGGCAGACAAGGGCAAATCCATTCATTCAAATTGGCAAGTTACCTTCCTGGCAGGCCCCTGGTTCCAGAATGTTCCCTGTAGCACGTTGGGGTTACCCCTGTCCTGGCTTTCAGCGTGCTGCACCTTCATCAGGTAACTGCAGAGCAGGTTCATAAGACAGAAAACCCGTAACAAAAGACGATAGTTTCCTGCAACTGAAAAGACAATAGATGCAACAATCACTGACTGCCATCAACACGGCAAACTAGCAAAGGCAAGAGATTCACATTGCATTCACCTGCTTTTGAACTTGGGTAAGCGTTGGGTGCACCATTCCTGGAAACACTGCAATACCAGGCTGATACATGGAGAGGACAGAGCAAGCCCTTAAGCCATCTCCCTGCTCCAAAAATCCATTTAATACAAACACTCCCACCTTCGGGAGATATCAGCGATTAAACTGATAAGAACAGAAACTACACATATTCCAAGCCAAAAGGCCGAGAAGCGATAGCACATTAATACTCCAACGGTGGAGGTCATATTTGCCGACTATCCTTTCCATCAGTTTGATGATATTCAAAGTTCCTTTATTCCCTTACCGTCTACCTTCCTTCCAAGATATCCAACCAGACCGGAAGATCACTCTGCAGCAGTCGCTGTGCTTTCCCCGTGCTTTTCTGTCCATCTGTTACGTAGCCGCGTAGGTCGCGCTGACGACCAATCAGATGGCACGGGCCGGAGCCACCGCACGTCAGGTCGACTGCAGAGAGGTTTCTCCCGGTGATCGGGGACAGCGGCGGCGGCAGGGTCATTCATTCCCCCGGCATCTACAAGATTCACCAGAATTCCTCAGGCAGCACCTTGCAAACCCATGGCCAACGCAGCCTCGAAGGATGACGGCAGCAGATCCACGGGAACACCACCATTCGCAAGTTCTCCCCCCCGCCGAGGCACTCGCTGTCCTGAATTGCAAATATGTCCTTGTTCCTCCGGTGTTACCGGGTCAAAATCGGGAATCCCCGCCCAAACAGCATCGCGGGGCTACCGACAGCACTTGGACTGCAGCGGTTCGAGAGAGCAGCTCACCACCAGGCTGATCTCGGCATGGGCGAGAAATGTTGGCCTTGACGGAAAGATCCTATTCATTGCCTCCCCTTGTGTTGGTGTAGCTTGCCCATAAATGCCAATCATCGTTTCCCTCACGTACAGGATTCGCTCCTCGGCATTCCGCATCAATCCGAAAAGTTGCGAAAAGCGAATTACGTCCGTGCACCCTTTCTTTATCGTCCACTTTCAATATCCTCTCTACTTGTATCCGACTCTCTGTGGAGAATGGGGAGGGAGCTGATCTCCCCGTGTAAACATGTCACGCTGCAAGCGCGCCTCATCACCACCAGCAGCTCGATTCGACATCTCCGTTCACATTGCTGCAGATCGCTGACAACATTATAATCCGACCCAGTTGACAAACTGACAACTGTTTCGCTACTTGCACCGCAAATGATGACAAATCGTTCCAAATCGTACGGGTGGCACAGTGGATCAGTGGTTAGTACGGCTGCCTGGTGGCACCAGGGAGCTGAAGCCAGTTCCAGCCTTGGGCGATCGTCTGCGTGAATAATCTTTACGTACAGACGTAGCTACTAAAGCAGGTCGCTTCCGTACAGTAGTTTGCGAAGAAACAAACAGAGATGGGGGTTTCACTCTATTCAGGAAACAGACTAAAGACATTTCTTCCTTGTTCAAGAAAATATTAGGATAAATTTGTTGCCTCGGGGGTGGGGGGGGAGGCGGGGGGGTTGGGAAGGGGCTGTGGGGGCTGATCTGATAGCCATTTGACATTGGCTGAGTCATGGGATCCCACAACCTGATTTGACTGTGTTAAAAATCCCACAACACCAGGTTTCAGCCCAACGGGGTTCTTTGAAATTACAGCAGTCACCCCACCCCCCGCCACCGCCGTACCATCGGTGGGATACGTTCCAAGAACGACCGCAGAAGCCCAAAACGGCAGACAAGGGCAAATCCATTCATTCAAATTGGCAAGTTACCTTCCTGGCAGGCCCCTGGTTCCAGAATGTTCCCTGTAGCACGTTGGGGTTACCCCTGTCCTGGCTTTCAGCGTGCTGCACCTTCATCAGGTAACTGCAGAGCAGGTTCATAAGACAGAAAACCCGTAACAAAAGACGATAGTTTCCTGCAACTGAAAAGACAATAGATGCAACAATCACTGACTGCCATCAACACGGCAAACTAGCAAAGGCAAGAGATTCACATTGCATTCACCTGCTTTTGAACTTGGGTAAGCGTTGGGTGCACCATTCCTGGAAACACTGCAATACCAGGCTGATACATGGAGAGGACAGAGCAAGCCCTTAAGCCATCTCCCTGCTCCAAAAATCCATTTAATACAAACACTCCCACCTTCGGGAGATATCAGCGATTAAACTGATAAGAACAGAAACTACACATATTCCAAGCCAAAAGGCCGAGAAGCGATAGCACATTAATACTCCAACGGTGGAGGTCATATTTGCCGACTATCCTTTCCATCAGTTTGATGATATTCAAAGTTCCTTTATTCCCTTACCGTCTACCTTCCTTCCAAGATATCCAACCAGACCGGAAGATCACTCTGCAGCAGTCGCTGTGCTTTCCCCGTGCTTTTCTGTCCATCTGTTACGTAGCCGCGTAGGTCGCGCTGACGACCAATCAGATGGCACGGGCCGGAGCCACCGCACGTCAGGTCGACTGCAGAGAGGTTTCTCCCGGTGATCGGGGACAGCGGCGGCGGCAGGGTCATTCATTCCCCCGGCATCTACAAGATTCACCAGAATTCCTCAGGCAGCACCTTGCAAACCCATGGCCAACGCAGCCTCGAAGGATGACGGCAGCAGATCCACGGGAACACCACCATTCGCAAGTTCTCCCCCCCGCCGAGGCACTCGCTGTCCTGAATTGCAAATATGTCCTTGTTCCTCCGGTGTTACCGGGTCAAAATCGGGAATCCCCGCCCAAACAGCATCGCGGGGCTACCGACAGCACTTGGACTGCAGCGGTTCGAGAGAGCAGCTCACCACCAGGCTGATCTCGGCATGGGCGAGAAATGTTGGCCTTGACGGAAAGATCCTATTCATTGCCTCCCCTTGTGTTGGTGTAGCTTGCCCATAAATGCCAATCATCGTTTCCCTCACGTACAGGATTCGCTCCTCGGCATTCCGCATCAATCCGAAAAGTTGCGAAAAGCGAATTACGTCCGTGCACCCTTTCTTTATCGTCCACTTTCAATATCCTCTCTACTTGTATCCGACTCTCTGTGGAGAATGGGGAGGGAGCTGATCTCCCCGTGTAAACATGTCACGCTGCAAGCGCGCCTCATCACCACCAGCAGCTCGATTCGACATCTCCGTTCACATTGCTGCAGATCGCTGACAACATTATAATCCGACCCAGTTGACAAACTGACAACTGTTTCGCTACTTGCACCGCAAATGATGACAAATCGTTCCAAATCGTACGGGTGGCACAGTGGATCAGTGGTTAGTACGGCTGCCTGGTGGCACCAGGGAGCTGAAGCCAGTTCCAGCCTTGGGCGATCGTCTGCGTGAATAATCTTTACGTACAGACGTAGCTACTAAAGCAGGTCGCTTCCGTACAGTAGTTTGCGAAGAAACAAACAGAGATGGGGGTTTCACTCTATTCAGGAAACAGACTAAAGACATTTCTTCCTTGTTCAAGAAAATATTAGGATAAATTTGTTGCCTCGGGGGTGGGGGGGGGGGGGGGGGGGGGGGGGGGGGCTGATCTGATAGCCATTTGACATTGGCTGAGTCATGGGATCCCACAACCTGATTTGACTGTGTTAAAAATCCCACAACACCAGGTTTCAGCCCAACGGGGTTCTTTGAAATTACAGCAGTCACCCCACCCCCCGCCACCGCCGTACCATCGGTGGGATACGTTCCAAGAACGACCGCAGAAGCCCAAAACGGCAGACAAGGGCAAATCCATTCATTCAAATTGGCAAGTTACCTTCCTGGCAGGCCCCTGGTTCCAGAATGTTCCCTGTAGCACGTTGGGGTTACCCCTGTCCTGGCTTTCAGCGTGCTGCACCTTCATCAGGTAACTGCAGAGCAGGTTCATAAGACAGAAAACCCGTAACAAAAGACGATAGTTTCCTGCAACTGAAAAGACAATAGATGCAACAATCACTGACTGCCATCAACACGGCAAACTAGCAAAGGCAAGAGATTCACATTGCATTCACCTGCTTTTGAACTTGGGTAAGCGTTGGGTGCACCATTCCTGGAAACACTGCAATACCAGGCTGATACATGGAGAGGACAGAGCAAGCCCTTAAGCCATCTCCCTGCTCCAAAAATCCATTTAATACAAACACTCCCACCTTCGGGAGATATCAGCGATTAAACTGATAAGAACAGAAACTACACATATTCCAAGCCAAAAGGCCGAGAAGCGATAGCACATTAATACTCCAACGGTGGAGGTCATATTTGCCGACTATCCTTTCCATCAGTTTGATGATATTCAAAGTTCCTTTATTCCCTTACCGTCTACCTTCCTTCCAAGATATCCAACCAGACCGGAAGATCACTCTGCAGCAGTCGCTGTGCTTTCCCCGTGCTTTTCTGTTACGTAGCCGCGTAGGTCGCGCTGACGACCAATCAGATGGCACGGGCCGGAGCCACCGCACGTCAGGTCGACTGCAGAGAGGTTTCTCCCGGTGATCGGGGACAGCGGCGGCGGCAGGGTCATTCATTCCCCCGGCAGGGTCATTCATTCCCCGGCATCTACAAGATTCACCAGAATTCCTCAGGCAGCACCTTGCAAACCCATGGCCAACGCAGCCTCGAAGGATGACGGCAGCAGATCCACGGGAACACCACCATTCGCAAGTTCTCCCCCCCGCCGAGGCACTCGCTGTCCTGAATTGCAAATATGTCCTTGTTCCTCCGGTGTTACCGGGTCAAAATCGGGAATCCCCGCCCAAACAGCATCGCGGGGCTACCGACAGCACTTGGACTGCAGCGGTTCGAGAGAGCAGCTCACCACCAGGCTGATCTCGGCATGGGCGAGAAATGTTGGCCTTGACGGAAAGATCCTATTCATTGCCTCCCCTTGTGTTGGTGTAGCTTGCCCATAAATGCCAATCATCGTTTCCCTCACGTACAGGATTCGCTCCTCGGCATTCCGCATCAATCCGAAAAGTTGCGAAAAGCGAATTACGTCCGTGCACCCTTTCTTTATCGTCCACTTTCAATATCCTCTCTACTTGTATCCGACTCTCTGTGGAGAATGGGGAGGGAGCTGATCTCCCCGTGTAAACATGTCACGCTGCAAGCGCGCCTCATCACCACCAGCAGCTCGATTCGACATCTCCGTTCACATTGCTGCAGATCGCTGACAACATTATAATCCGACCCAGTTGACAAACTGACAACTGTTTCGCTACTTGCACCGCAAATGATGACAAATCGTTCCAAATCGTACGGGTGGCACAGTGGATCAGTGGTTAGTACGGCTGCCTGGTGGCACCAGGGAGCTGAAGCCAGTTCCAGCCTTGGGCGATCGTCTGCGTGAATAATCTTTACGTACAGACGTAGCTACTAAAGCAGGTCGCTTCCGTACAGTAGTTTGCGAAGAAACAAACAGAGATGGGGGTTTCACTCTATTCAGGAAACAGACTAAAGACATTTCTTTCTTGTTCAAGAAAATATTAGGATAAATTTGTTGCCTCGGGGTTGGGGGGGGAGGCGGGGGGGTTGGGAAGGGGCTGTGGGGGCTGATCTGATAGCCATTTGACATTGGCTGAGTCATGGGATCCCACAACCTGATTTGACTGTGTTAAAAATCCCACAACACCAGGTTTCAGCCCAACGGGGTTCTTTGAAATTACAGCAGTCACCCCACCCCCCGCCACCGCCGTACCATCGGTGGGATACGTTCCAAGAACGACCGCAGAAGCCCAAAACGGCAGACAAGGGCAAATCCATTCATTCAAATTGGCAAGTTACCTTCCTGGCAGGCCCCTGGTTCCAGAATGTTCCCTGTAGCACGTTGGGGTTACCCCTGTCCTGGCTTTCAGCGTGCTGCACCTTCATCAGGTAACTGCAGAGCAGGTTCATAAGACAGAAAACCCGTAACAAAAGACGATAGTTTCCTGCAACTGAAAAGACAATAGATGCAACAATCACTGACTGCCATCAACACGGCAAACTAGCAAAGGCAAGAGATTCACATTGCATTCACCTGCTTTTGAACTTGGGTAAGCGTTGGGTGCACCATTCCTGGAAACACTGCAATACCAGGCTGATACATGGAGAGGACAGAGCAAGCCCTTAAGCCATCTCCCTGCTCCAAAAATCCATTTAATACAAACACTCCCACCTTCGGGAGATATCAGCGATTAAACTGATAAGAACAGAAACTACACATATTCCAAGCCAAAAGGCCGAGAAGCGATAGCACATTAATACTCCAACGGTGGAGGTCATATTTGCCGACTATCCTTTCCATCAGTTTGATGATATTCAAAGTTCCTTTATTCCCTTACCGTCTACCTTCCTTCCAAGATATCCAACCAGACCGGAAGATCACTCTGCAGCAGTCGCTGTGCTTTCCCCGTGGTTTTCTGTTACGTAGCCGCGTAGGTCGCGCTGACGACCAATCAGATGGCACGGGCCGGAGCCACCGCACGTCAGGTCGACTGCAGAGAGGTTTCTCCCGGTGATCGGGGACAGCGGCGGCGGCAGGGTCATTCATTCCCCGGCAGGGTCATTCATTCCCCGGCATCTACAAGATTCACCAGAATTCCTCAGGCAGCACCTTGCAAACCCATGGCCAACGCAGCCTCGAAGGATGACGGCAGCAGATCCACGGGAACACCACCATTCGCAAGTTCTCCCCCCCGCCGAGGCACTCGCTGTCCTGAATTGCAAATATGTCCTTGTTCCTCCGGTGTTACCGGGTCAAAATCGGGAATCCCCGCCCAAACAGCATCGCGGGGCTACCGACAGCACTTGGACTGCAGCGGTTCGAGAGAGCAGCTCACCACCAGGCTGATCTCGGCATGGGCGAGAAATGTTGGCCTTGACGGAAAGATCCTATTCATTGCCTCCCCTTGTGTTGGTGTAGCTTGCCCATAAATGCCAATCATCGTTTCCCTCACGTACAGGATTCGCTCCTCGGCATTCCGCATCAATCCGAAAAGTTGCGAAAAGCGAATTACGTCCGTGCACCCTTTCTTTATCGTCCACTTTCAATATCCTCTCTACTTGTATCCGACTCTCTGTGGAGAATGGGGAGGGAGCTGATCTCCCCGTGTAAACATGTCACGCTGCAAGCGCGCCTCATCACCACCAGCAGCTCGATTCGACATCTCCGTTCACATTGCTGCAGATCGCTGACAACATTATAATCCGACCCAGTTGACAAACTGACAACTGTTTCGCTACTTGCACCGCAAATGATGACAAATCGTTCCAAATCGTACGGGTGGCACAGTGGATCAGTGGTTAGTACGGCTGCCTGGTGGCACCAGGGAGCTGAAGCCAGTTCCAGCCTTGGGCGATCGTCTGCGTGAATAATCTTTACGTACAGACGTAGCTACTAAAGCAGGTCGCTTCCGTACAGTAGTTTGCGAAGAAACAAACAGAGATGGGGGTTTCACTCTATTCAGGAAACAGACTAAAGACATTTCTTTCTTGTTCAAGAAAATATTAGGATAAATTTGTTGCCTCGGGGTTGGGGGGGGAGGCGGGGGGGTTGGGAAGGGGCTGTGGGGGCTGATCTGATAGCCATTTGACATTGGCTGAGTCATGGGATCCCACAACCTGATTTGACTGTGTTAAAAATCCCACAACACCAGGTTTCAGCCCAACGGGGTTCTTTGAAATTACAGCAGTCACCCCACCCCCCGCCACCGCCGTACCATCGGTGGGATACGTTCCAAGAACGACCGCAGAAGCCCAAAACGGCAGACAAGGGCAAATCCATTCATTCAAATTGGCAAGTTACCTTCCTGGCAGGCCCCTGGTTCCAGAATGTTCCCTGTAGCACGTTGGGGTTACCCCTGTCCTGGCTTTCAGCGTGCTGCACCTTCATCAGGTAACTGCAGAGCAGGTTCATAAGACAGAAAACCCGTAACAAAAGACGATAGTTTCCTGCAACTGAAAAGACAATAGATGCAACAATCACTGACTGCCATCAACACGGCAAACTAGCAAAGGCAAGAGATTCACATTGCATTCACCTGCTTTTGAACTTGGGTAAGCGTTGGGTGCACCATTCCTGGAAACACTGCAATACCAGGCTGATACATGGAGAGGACAGAGCAAGCCCTTAAGCCATCTCCCTGCTCCAAAAATCCATTTAATACAAACACTCCCACCTTCGGGAGATATCAGCGATTAAACTGATAAGAACAGAAACTACACATATTCCAAGCCAAAAGGCCGAGAAGCGATAGCACATTAATACTCCAACGGTGGAGGTCATATTTGCCGACTATCCTTTCCATCAGTTTGATGATATTCAAAGTTCCTTTATTCCCTTACCGTCTACCTTCCTTCCAAGATATCCAACCAGACCGGAAGATCACTCTGCAGCAGTCGCTGTGCTTTCCCCGTGCTTTTCTGTTACGTAGCCGCGTAGGTCGCGCTGACGACCAATCAGATGGCACGGGCCGGAGCCACCGCACGTCAGGTCGACTGCAGAGAGGTTTCTCCCGGTGATCGGGGACAGCGGCGGCGGCAGGGTCATTCATTCCCCGGCAGGGTCATTCATTCCCCCGGCATCTACAAGATTCACCAGAATTCCTCAGGCAGCACCTTGCAAACCCATGGCCAACGCAGCCTCGAAGGATGACGGCAGCAGATCCACGGGAACACCACCATTCGCAAGTTCTCCCCCCCGCCGAGGCACTCGCTGTCCTGAATTGCAAATATGTCCTTGTTCCTCCGGTGTTACCGGGTCAAAATCGGGAATCCCCGCCCAAACAGCATCGCGGGGCTACCGACAGCACTTGGACTGCAGCGGTTCGAGAGAGCAGCTCACCACCAGGCTGATCTCGGCATGGGCGAGAAATGTTGGCCTTGACGGAAAGATCCTATTCATTGCCTCCCCTTGTGTTGGTGTAGCTTGCCCATAAATGCCAATCATCGTTTCCCTCACGTACAGGATTCGCTCCTCGGCATTCCGCATCAATCCGAAAAGTTGCGAAAAGCGAATTACGTCCGTGCACCCTTTCTTTATCGTCCACTTTCAATATCCTCTCTACTTGTATCCGACTCTCTGTGGAGAATGGGGAGGGAGCTGATCTCCCCGTGTAAACATGTCACGCTGCAAGCGCGCCTCATCACCACCAGCAGCTCGATTCGACATCTCCGTTCACATTGCTGCAGATCGCTGACAACATTATAATCCGACCCAGTTGACAAACTGACAACTGTTTCGCTACTTGCACCGCAAATGATGACAAATCGTTCCAAATCGTACGGGTGGCACAGTGGATCAGTGGTTAGTACGGCTGCCTGGTGGCACCAGGGAGCTGAAGCCAGTTCCAGCCTTGGGCGATCGTCTGCGTGAATAATCTTTACGTACAGACGTAGCTACTAAAGCAGGTCGCTTCCGTACAGTAGTTTGCGAAGAAACAAACAGAGATGGGGGTTTCACTCTATTCAGGAAACAGACCAAAGACATTTCTTTCTTGTTCAAGAAAATATTAGGATAAATTTGTTGCCTCGGGGTTGGGGGGGAGGCGGGGGGGTTGGGAAGGGGCTGTGGGGGCTGATCTGATAGCCATTTGACATTGGCTGAGTCATGGGATCCCACAACCTGATTTGACTGTGTTAAAAATCCCACAACACCAGGTTTCAGCCCAACGGGGTTCTTTGAAATTACAGCAGTCACCCCACCCCCCGCCACCGCCGTACCATCGGTGGGATACGTTCCAAGAACGACCGCAGAAGCCCAAAACGGCAGACAAGGGCAAATCCATTCATTCAAATTGGCAAGTTACCTTCCTGGCAGGCCCCTGGTTCCAGAATGTTCCCTGTAGCACGTTGGGGTTACCCCTGTCCTGGCTTTCAGCGTGCTGCACCTTCATCAGGTAACTGCAGAGCAGGTTCATAAGACAGAAAACCCGTAACAAAAGACGATAGTTTCCTGCAACTGAAAAGACAATAGATGCAACAATCACTGACTGCCATCAACACGGCAAACTAGCAAAGGCAAGAGATTCACATTGCATTCACCTGCTTTTGAACTTGGGTAAGCGTTGGGTGCACCATTCCTGGAAACACTGCAATACCAGGCTGATACATGGAGAGGACAGAGCAAGCCCTTAAGCCATCTCCCTGCTCCAAAAATCCATTTAATACAAACACTCCCACCTTCGGGAGATATCAGCGATTAAACTGATAAGAACAGAAACTACACATATTCCAAGCCAAAAGGCCGAGAAGCGATAGCACATTAATACTCCAACGGTGGAGGTCATATTTGCCGACTATCCTTTCCATCAGTTTGATGATATTCAAAGTTCCTTTATTCCCTTACCGTCTACCTTCCTTCCAAGATATCCAACCAGACCGGAAGATCACTCTGCAGCAGTCGCTGTGCTTTCCCCGTGCTTTTTTCTGTTACGTAGCCGCGTAGGTCGCGCTGACGACCAATCAGATGGCACGGGCCGGAGCCACCGCACGTCAGGTCGACTGCAGAGAGGTTTCTCCCGGTGATCGGGGACAGCGGCGGCGGCAGGGTCATTCATTCCCCCGGCATCATTCATTCCCCGGCATCTACAAGATTCACCAGAATTCCTCAGGCAGCACCTTGCAAACCCATGGCCAACGCAGCCTCGAAGGATGACGGCAGCAGATCCACGGGAACACCACCATTCGCAAGTTCTCCCCCCCGCCGAGGCACTCGCTGTCCTGAATTGCAAATATGTCCTTGTTCCTCCGGTGTTACCGGGTCAAAATCGGGAATCCCCGCCCAAACAGCATCGCGGGGCTACCGACAGCACTTGGACTGCAGCGGTTCGAGAGAGCAGCTCACCACCAGGCTGATCTCGGCATGGGCGAGAAATGTTGGCCTTGACGGAAAGATCCTATTCATTGCCTCCCCTTGTGTTGGTGTAGCTTGCCCATAAATGCCAATCATCGTTTCCCTCACGTACAGGATTCGCTCCTCGGCATTCCGCATCAATCCGAAAAGTTGCGAAAAGCGAATTACGTCCGTGCACCCTTTCTTTATCGTCCACTTTCAATATCCTCTCTACTTGTATCCGACTCTCTGTGGAGAATGGGGAGGGAGCTGATCTCCCCGTGTAAACATGTCACGCTGCAAGCGCGCCTCATCACCACCAGCAGCTCGATTCGACATCTCCGTTCACATTGCTGCAGATCGCTGACAACATTATAATCCGACCCAGTTGACAAACTGACAACTGTTTCGCTACTTGCACCGCAAATGATGACAAATCGTTCCAAATCGTACGGGTGGCACAGTGGATCAGTGGTTAGTACGGCTGCCTGGTGGCACCAGGGAGCTGAAGCCAGTTCCAGCCTTGGGCGATCGTCTGCGTGAATAATCTTTACGTACAGACGTAGCTACTAAAGCAGGTCGCTTCCGTACAGTAGTTTGCGAAGAAACAAACAGAGATGGGGGTTTCACTCTATTCAGGAAACAGACTAAAGACATTTCTTTCTTGTTCAAGAAAATATTAGGATAAATTTGTTGCCTCGGGGTTGGGGGGGGAGGCGGGGGGGTTGGGAAGGGGCTGTGGGGGCTGATCTGATAGCCATTTGACATTGGCTGAGTCATGGGATCCCACAACCTGATTTGACTGTGTTAAAAATCCCACAACACCAGGTTTCAGCCCAACGGGGTTCTTTGAAATTACAGCAGTCACCCCACCCCCCGCCACCGCCGTACCATCGGTGGGATACGTTCCAAGAACGACCGCAGAAGCCCAAAACGGCAGACAAGGGCAAATCCATTCATTCAAATTGGCAAGTTACCTTCCTGGCAGGCCCCTGGTTCCAGAATGTTCCCTGTAGCACGTTGGGGTTACCCCTGTCCTGGCTTTCAGCGTGCTGCACCTTCATCAGGTAACTGCAGAGCAGGTTCATAAGACAGAAAACCCGTAACAAAAGACGATAGTTTCCTGCAACTGAAAAGACAATAGATGCAACAATCACTGACTGCCATCAACACGGCAAACTAGCAAAGGCAAGAGATTCACATTGCATTCACCTGCTTTTGAACTTGGGTAAGCGTTGGGTGCACCATTCCTGGAAACACTGCAATACCAGGCTGATACATGGAGAGGACAGAGCAAGCCCTTAAGCCATCTCCCTGCTCCAAAAATCCATTTAATACAAACACTCCCACCTTCGGGAGATATCAGCGATTAAACTGATAAGAACAGAAACTACACATATTCCAAGCCAAAAGGCCGAGAAGCGATAGCACATTAATACTCCAACGGTGGAGGTCATATTTGCCGACTATCCTTTCCATCAGTTTGATGATATTCAAAGTTCCTTTATTCCCTTACCGTCTACCTTCCTTCCAAGATATCCAACCAGACCGGAAGATCACTCTGCAGCAGTCGCTGTGCTTTCCCCGTGCTTTCTGTTACGTAGCCGCGTAGGTCGCGCTGACGACCAATCAGATGGCACGGGCCGGAGCCACCGCACGTCAGGTCGACTGCAGAGAGGTTTCTCCCGGTGATCGGGGACAGCGGCGGCGGCAGGGTCATTCATTCCCCCAGGGTCATTCATTCCCCCGGCATCTACAAGATTCACCAGAATTCCTCAGGCAGCACCTTGCAAACCCATGGCCAACGCAGCCTCGAAGGATGACGGCAGCAGATCCACGGGAACACCACCATTCGCAAGTTCTCCCCCGGCCGAGGCACTCGCTGTCCTGAATTGCAAATATGTCCTTGTTCCTCCGGTGTTAACGGGTCAAAATCGGGAATCCCCGCCCAAACAGCATCGCGGGGCTACCGACAGCCTTCTGCAGCGGTTCGAGAGAGCAGCTCACCACCAGGCTGATCTCGGCATGGGCGAGAAATGTTGGCCTTGACGGAAAGATCCTATTCATTGCCTCCCCTTGTGTTGGTGTAGCTTGCCCATAAATGCCAATCATCGTTTCCCTCACGTACAGGATTCGCTCCTCGGCATTCCGCATCAATCCGAAAAGTTGCGAAAAGCGAATTACGTCCGTGCACCCTTTCTTTATCGTCCACTTTCAATATCCTCTCTACTTGTATCCGACTCTCTGTGGAGAATGGGGAGGGAGCTGATCTCCCCGTGTAAACATGTCACGCTGCAAGCGCGCCTCATCACCACCAGCAGCTCGATTCGACATCTCCGTTCACATTGCTGCAGATCGCTGACAACATTATAATCCGACCCAGTTGACAAACTGACAACTGTTTCGCTACTTGCACCGCAAATGATGACAAATCGTTCCAAATCGTACGGGTGGCACAGTGGATCAGTGGTTAGTACGGCTGCCTGGTGGCACCAGGGAGCTGAAGCCAGTTCCAGCCTTGGGCGATCGTCTGCGTGAATAATCTTTACGTACAGACGTAGCTACTAAAGCAGGTCGCTTCCGTACAGTAGTTTGCGAAGAAACAAACAGAGATGGGGGTTTCACTCTATTCAGGAAACAGACTAAAGACATTTCTTTCTTGTTCAAGAAAATATTAGGATAAATTTGTTGCCTCGGGGGGGGGGGGGAGGCGGGGGGGTTGGGAAGGGGCTGTGGGGGCTGATCTGATAGCCATTTGACATTGGCTGAGTCATGGGATCCCACAACCTGATTTGACTGTGTTAAAAATCCCACAACACCAGGTTTCAGCCCAACGGGGTTCTTTGAAATTACAGCAGTCACCCCACCCCCCGCCACCGCCGTACCATCGGTGGGATACGTTCCAAGAACGACCGCAGAAGCCCAAAACGGCAGACAAGGGCAAATCCATTCATTCAAATTGGCAAGTTACCTTCCTGGCAGGCCCCTGGTTCCAGAATGTTCCCTGTAGCACGTTGGGGTTACCCCTGTCCTGGCTTTCAGCGTGCTGCACCTTCATCAGGTAACTGCAGAGCAGGTTCATAAGACAGAAAACCCGTAACAAAAGACGATAGTTTCCTGCAACTGAAAAGACAATAGATGCAACAATCACTGACTGCCATCAACACGGCAAACTAGCAAAGGCAAGAGATTCACATTGCATTCACCTGCTTTTGAACTTGGGTAAGCGTTGGGTGCACCATTCCTGGAAACACTGCAATACCAGGCTGATACATGGAGAGGACAGAGCAAGCCCTTAAGCCATCTCCCTGCTCCAAAAATCCATTTAATACAAACACTCCCACCTTCGGGAGATATCAGCGATTAAACTGATAAGAACAGAAACTACACATATTCCAAGCCAAAAGGCCGAGAAGCGATAGCACATTAATACTCCAACGGTGGAGGTCATATTTGCCGACTATCCTTTCCATCAGTTTGATGATATTCAAAGTTCCTTTATTCCCTTACCGTCTACCTTCCTTCCAAGATATCCAACCAGACCGGAAGATCACTCTGCAGCAGTCGCTGTGCTTTCCCCGTGCTTTTCTGTTACGTAGCCGCGTAGGTCGCGCTGACGACCAATCAGATGGCACGGGCCGGAGCCACCGCACGTCAGGTCGACTGCAGAGAGGTTTCTCCCGGTGATCGGGGACAGCGGCGGCGGCAGGGTCATTCATTCCCCCGGCATCATACAAGATTCACCAGAATTCCTCAGGCAGCACCTTGCAAACCCATGGCCAACGCAGCCTCGAAGGATGACGGCAGCAGATCCACGGGAACACCACCATTCGCAAGTTCTCCCCCGCCGAGGCACTCGCTGTCCTGAATTGCAAATATGTCCTTGTTCCTCCGGTGTTACCGGGTCAAAATCGGGAATCCCCGCCCAAACAGCATCGCGGGGCTACCGACAGCACTTGGACTGCAGCGGTTCGAGAGAGCAGCTCACCACCAGGCTGATCTCGGCATGGGCGAGAAATGTTGGCCTTGACGGAAAGATCCTATTCATTGCCTCCCCTTGTGTTGGTGTAGCTTGCCCATAAATGCCAATCATCGTTTCCCTCACGTACAGGATTCGCTCCTCGGCATTCCGCATCAATCCGAAAAGTTGCGAAAAGCGAATTACGTCCGTGCACCCTTTCTTTATCGTCCACTTTCAATATCCTCTCTACTTGTATCCGACTCTCTGTGGAGAATGGGGAGGGAGCTGATCTCCCCGTGTAAACATGTCACGCTGCAAGCGCGCCTCATCACCACCAGCAGCTCGATTCGACATCTCCGTTCACATTGCTGCAGATCGCTGACAACATTATAATCCGACCCAGTTGACAAACTGACAACTGTTTCGCTACTTGCACCGCAAATGATGACAAATCGTTCCAAATCGTACGGGTGGCACAGTGGATCAGTGGTTAGTACGGCTGCCTGGTGGCACCAGGGAGCTGAAGCCAGTTCCAGCCTTGGGCGATCGTCTGCGTGAATAATCTTTACGTACAGACGTAGCTACTAAAGCAGGTCGCTTCCGTACAGTAGTTTGCGAAGAAACAAACAGAGATGGGGTTTCACTCTATTCAGGAAACAGACTAAAGACATTTCTTTCTTGTTCAAGAAAATATTAGGATAAATTTGTTGCCTCGGGGGTGGGGGGGGAGGCGGGGGGGTTGGGAAGGGGCTGTGGGGGCTGATCTGATAGCCATTTGACATTGGCTGAGTCATGGATCCCACAACCTGATTTGACTGTGTTAAAAATCCCACAACACCAGGTTTCAGCCCAACGGGGTTCTTTGAAATTACAGCAGTCACCCCACCCCCCGCCACCGCCGTACCATCGGTGGGATACGTTCCAAGAACGACCGCAGAAGCCCAAAACGGCAGACAAGGGCAAATCCATTCATTCAAATTGGCAAGTTACCTTCCTGGCAGGCCCCTGGTTCCAGAATGTTCCCTGTAGCACGTTGGGGTTACCCCTGTCCTGGCTTTCAGCGTGCTGCACCTTCATCAGGTAACTGCAGAGCAGGTTCATAAGACAGAAAACCCGTAACAAAAGACGATAGTTTCCTGCAACTGAAAAGACAATAGATGCAACAATCACTGACTGCCATCAACACGGCAAACTAGCAAAGGCAAGAGATTCACATTGCATTCACCTGCTTTTGAACTTGGGTAAGCGTTGGGTGCACCATTCCTGGAAACACTGCAATACCAGGCTGATACATGGAGAGGACAGAGCAAGCCCTTAAGCCATCTCCCTGCTCCAAAAATCCATTTAATACAAACACTCCCACCTTCGGGAGATATCAGCGATTAAACTGATAAGAACAGAAACTACACATATTCCAAGCCAAAAGGCCGAGAAGCGATAGCACATTAATACTCCAACGGTGGAGGTCATATTTGCCGACTATCCTTTCCATCAGTTTGATGATATTCAAAGTTCCTTTATTCCCTTACCGTCTACCTTCCTTCCAAGATATCCAACCAGACCGGAAGATCACTCTGCAGCAGTCGCTGTGCTTTCCCCGTGCTTTTCTGTCCATCTGTTACGTAGCCGCGTAGGTCGCGCTGACGACCAATCAGATGGCACGGGCCGGAGCCACCGCACGTCAGGTCGACTGCAGAGAGGTTTCTCCCGGTGATCGGGGACAGCGGCGGCGGCAGGGTCATTCATTCCCCCGGCATCTACAAGATTCACCAGAATTCCTCAGGCAGCACCTTGCAAACCCATGGCCAACGCAGCCTCGAAGGATGACGGCAGCAGATCCACGGGAACACCACCATTCGCAAGTTCTCCCCCCCCGCCGAGGCACTCGCTGTCCTGAATTGCAAATATGTCCTTGTTCCTCCGGTGTTACCGGGTCAAAATCGGGAATCCCCGCCCAAACAGCATCGCGGGGCTACCGACAGCACTTGGACTGCAGCGGTTCGAGAGAGCAGCTCACCACCAGGCTGATCTCGGCATGGGCGAGAAATGTTGGCCTTGACGGAAAGATCCTATTCATTGCCTCCCCTTGTGTTGGTGTAGCTTGCCCATAAATGCCAATCATCGTTTCCCTCACGTACAGGATTCGCTCCTCGGCATTCCGCATCAATCCGAAAAGTTGCGAAAAGCGAATTACGTCCGTGCACCCTTTCTTTATCGTCCACTTTCAATATCCTCTCTACTTGTATCCGACTCTCTGTGGAGAATGGGGAGGGAGCTGATCTCCCCGTGTAAACATGTCACGCTGCAAGCGCGCCTCATCACCACCAGCAGCTCGATTCGACATCTCCGTTCACATTGCTGCAGATCGCTGACAACATTATAATCCGACCCAGTTGACAAACTGACAACTGTTTCGCTACTTGCACCGCAAATGATGACAAATCGTTCCAAATCGTACGGGTGGCACAGTGGATCAGTGGTTAGTACGGCTGCCTGGTGGCACCAGGGAGCTGAAGCCAGTTCCAGCCTTGGGCGATCGTCTGCGTGAATAATCTTTACGTACAGACGTAGCTACTAAAGCAGGTCGCTTCCGTACAGTAGTTTGCGAAGAAACAAACAGAGATGGGGGTTTCACTCTATTCAGGAAACAGACTAAAGACATTTCTTCCTTGTTCAAGAAAATATTAGGATAAATTTGTTGCCTCGGGGGTGGGGGGGGAGGCGGGGGGGTTGGGAAGGGGCTGTGGGGGCTGATCTGATAGCCATTTGACATTGGCTGAGTCATGGGATCCCACAACCTGATTTGACTGTGTTAAAAATCCCACAACACCAGGTTTCAGCCCAACGGGGTTCTTTGAAATTACAGCAGTCACCCACCCCCCGCCACCGCCGTACCATCGGTGGGATACGTTCCAAGAACGACCGCAGAAGCCCAAAACGGCAGACAAGGGCAAATCCATTCATTCAAATTGGCAAGTTACCTTCCTGGCAGGCCCCTGGTTCCAGAATGTTCCCTGTAGCACGTTGGGGTTACCCCTGTCCTGGCTTTCAGCGTGCTGCACCTTCATCAGGTAACTGCAGAGCAGGTTCATAAGACAGAAAACCCGTAACAAAAGACGATAGTTTCCTGCAACTGAAAAGACAATAGATGCAACAATCACTGACTGCCATCAACACGGCAAACTAGCAAAGGCAAGAGATTCACATTGCATTCACCTGCTTTTGAACTTGGGTAAGCGTTGGGTGCACCATTCCTGGAAACACTGCAATACCAGGCTGATACATGGAGAGGACAGAGCAAGCCCTTAAGCCATCTCCCTGCTCCAAAAATCCATTTAATACAAACACTCCACCTTCGGGAGATATCAGCGATTAAACTGATAAGAACAGAAACTACACATATTCCAAGCCAAAAGGCCGAGAAGCGATAGCACATTAATACTCCAACGGTGGAGGTCATATTTGCCGACTATCCTTTCCATCAGTTTGATGATATTCAAAGTTCCTTTATTCCCTTACCGTCTACCTTCCTTCCAAGATATCCAACCAGACCGGAAGATCACTCTGCAGCAGTCGCTGTGCTTTCCCCGTGCTTTTCTGTCCATCTGTTACGTAGCCGCGTAGGTCGCGCTGACGACCAATCAGATGGCACGGGCCGGAGCCACCGCACGTCAGGTCGACTGCAGAGAGGTTTCTCCCGGTGATCGGGGACAGCGGCGGCGGCAGGGTCATTCATTCCCCCGGCATCTACAAGATTCACCAGAATTCCTCAGGCAGCACCTTGCAAACCCATGGCCAACGCAGCCTCGAAGGATGACGGCAGCAGATCCACGGGAACACCACCATTCGCAAGTTCTCCCCCCGCCGAGGCACTCGCTGTCCTGAATTGCAAATATGTCCTTGTTCCTCCGGTGTTACCGGGTCAAAATCGGGAATCCCCGCCCAAACAGCATCGCGGGGCTACCGACAGCACTTGGACTGCAGCGGTTCGAGAGAGCAGCTCACCACCAGGCTGATCTCGGCATGGGCGAGAAATGTTGGCCTTGACGGAAAGATCCTATTCATTGCCTCCCTTGTGTTGGTGTAGCTTGCCCATAAATGCCAATCATCGTTTCCCTCACGTACAGGATTCGCTCCTCGGCATTCCGCATCAATCCGAAAAGTTGCGAAAAGCGAATTACGTCCGTGCACCCTTTCTTTATCGTCCACTTTCAATATCCTCTCTACTTGTATCCGACTCTCTGTGGAGAATGGGGAGGGAGCTGATCTCCCCGTGTAAACATGTCACGCTGCAAGCGCGCCTCATCACCACCAGCAGCTCGATTCGACATCTCCGTTCACATTGCTGCAGATCGCTGACAACATTATAATCCGACCCAGTTGACAAACTGACAACTGTTTCGCTACTTGCACCGCAAATGATGACAAATCGTTCCAAATCGTACGGGTGGCACAGTGGATCAGTGGTTAGTACGGCTGCCTGGTGGCACCAGGGAGCTGAAGCCAGTTCCAGCCTTGGGCGATCGTCTGCGTGAATAATCTTTACGTACAGACGTAGCTACTAAAGCAGGTCGCTTCCGTACAGTAGTTTGCGAAGAAACAAACAGAGATGGGGGTTTCACTCTATTCAGGAAACAGACTAAAGACATTTCTTCCTTGTTCAAGAAAATATTAGGATAAATTTGTTGCCTCGGGGGTGGGGGGGGAGGCGGGGGGGTTGGGAAGGGGCTGTGGGGGCTGATCTGATAGCCATTTGACATTGGCTGAGTCATGGGATCCCACAACCTGATTTGACTGTGTTAAAAATCCCACAACACCAGGTTTCAGCCCAACGGGGTTCTTTGAAATTACAGCAGTCACCCACCCCCCGCCACCGCCGTACCATCGGTGGGATACGTTCCAAGAACGACCGCAGAAGCCCAAAACGGCAGACAAGGGCAAATCCATTCATTCAAATTGGCAAGTTACCTTCCTGGCAGGCCCCTGGTTCCAGAATGTTCCCTGTAGCACGTTGGGGTTACCCCTGTCCTGGCTTTCAGCGTGCTGCACCTTCATCAGGTAACTGCAGAGCAGGTTCATAAGACAGAAAACCCGTAACAAAAGACGATAGTTTCCTGCAACTGAAAAGACAATAGATGCAACAATCACTGACTGCCATCAACACGGCAAACTAGCAAAGGCAAGAGATTCACATTGCATTCACCTGCTTTTGAACTTGGGTAAGCGTTGGGTGCACCATTCCTGGAAACACTGCAATACCAGGCTGATACATGGAGAGGACAGAGCAAGCCCTTAAGCCATCTCCCTGCTCCAAAAATCCATTTAATACAAACACTCCCACCTTCGGGAGATATCAGCGATTAAACTGATAAGAACAGAAACTACACATATTCCAAGCCAAAAGGCCGAGAAGCGATAGCACATTAATACTCCAACGGTGGAGGTCATATTTGCCGACTATCCTTTCCATCAGTTTGATGATATTCAAAGTTCCTTTATTCCCTTACCGTCTACCTTCCTTCCAAGATATCCAACCAGACCGGAAGATCACTCTGCAGCAGTCGCTGTGCTTTCCCCGTGCTTTTCTGTCCATCTGTTACGTAGCCGCGTAGGTCGCGCTGACGACCAATCAGATGGCACGGGCCGGAGCCACCGCACGTCAGGTCGACTGCAGAGAGGTTTCTCCGGTGATCGGGGACAGCGGCGGCGGCAGGGTCATTCATTCCCCGGCATCTACAAGATTCACAGAATTCCTCAGGCAGCACCTTGCAAACCCATGGCCAACGCAGCCTCGAAGGATGACGGCAGCAGATCCACGGGAACACCACCATTCGCAAGTTCTCTCCCCCGCCGAGGCACTCGCTGTCCTGAATTGCAAATATGTCCTTGTTCCTCCGGTGTTACCGGGTCAAAATCGGGAATCCCCGCCCAAACAGCATCGCGGGGCTACCGACAGCACTTGGACTGCAGCGGTTCGAGAGAGCAGCTCACCACCAGGCTGATCTCGGCATGGGCGAGAAATGTTGGCCTTGACGGAAAGATCCTATTCATTGCCTCCCTTGTGTTGGTGTAGCTTGCCCATAAATGCCAATCATCGTTTCCCTCACGTACAGGATTCGCTCCTCGGCATTCCGCATCAATCCGAAAAGTTGCGAAAAGCGAATTACGTCCGTGCACCCTTTCTTTATCGTCCACTTTCAATATCCTCTCTACTTGTATCCGACTCTCTGTGGAGAATGGGGAGGGAGCTGATCTCCCCGTGTAAACATGTCACGCTGCAAGCGCGCCTCATCACCACCAGCAGCTCGATTCGACATCTCCGTTCACATTGCTGCAGATCGCTGACAACATTATAATCCGACCCAGTTGACAAACTGACAACTGTTTCGCTACTTGCACCGCAAATGATGACAAATCGTTCCAAATCGTACGGGTGGCACAGTGGATCAGTGGTTAGTACGGCTGCCTGGTGGCACCAGGGAGCTGAAGCCAGTTCCAGCCTTGGGCGATCGTCTGCGTGAATAATCTTTACGTACAGACGTAGCTACTAAAGCAGGTCGCTTCCGTACAGTAGTTTGCGAAGAAACAAACAGAGATGGGGGTTTCACTCTATTCAGGAAACAGACTAAAGACATTTCTTCCTTGTTCAAGAAAATATTAGGATAAATTTGTTGCCTCGGGGTGGGGGGGGGGAGGCGGGGGGGTTGGGAAGGGGCTGTGGGGGCTGATCTGATAGCCATTTGACATTTGCTGAGTCATGGGATCCCACAACCTGATTTGACTGTGTTAAAAATCCCACAACACCAGGTTTCAGCCCAACGGGGTTCTTTGAAATTACAGCAGTCACCCCACCCCCGCCACCGCCGTACCATCGGTGGGATACGTTCCAAGAACGACCGCAGAAGCCCAAAACGGCAGACAAGGGCAAATCCATTCATTCAAATTGGCAAGTTACCTTCCTGGCAGGCCCCTGGTTCCAGAATGTTCCCTGTAGCACGTTGGGGTTACCCTGTCCTGGCTTTCAGCGTGCTGCACCTTCATCAGGTAACTGCAGAGCAGGTTCATAAGACAGAAAACCCGTAACAAAAGACGATAGTTTCCTGCAACTGAAAAGACAATAGATGCAACAATCACTGACTGCCATCAACACGGCAAACTAGCAAAGGCAAGAGATTCACATTGCATTCACCTGCTTTTGAACTTGGGTAAGCGTTGGGTGCACCATTCCTGGAAACACTGCAATACCAGGCTGATACATGGAGAGGACAGAGCAAGCCCTTAAGCCATCTCCCTGCTCCAAAAATCCATTTAATACAAACACTCCCACCTTCGGGAGATATCAGCGATTAAACTGATAAGAACAGAAACTACACATATTCCAAGCCAAAAGGCCGAGAAGCGATAGCACATTAATACTCCAACGGTGGAGGTCATATTTGCCGACTATCCTTTCCATCAGTTTGATGATATTCAAAGTTCCTTTATTCCCTTACCGTCTACCTTCCTTCCAAGATATCCAACCAGACCGGAAGATCACTCTGCAGCAGTCGCTGTGCTTTCCCCGTGCTTTTCTGTCATCTGTTACGTAGCCGCGTAGGTCGCGCTGACGACCAATCAGATGGCACGGGCCGGAGCCACCGCACGTCAGGTCGACTGCAGAGAGGTTTCTCCGGTGATCGGGGACAGCGGCGGCGGCAGGGTCATTCATTCCCCGGCATCTACAAGATTCACCAGAATTCCTCAGGCAGCACCTTGCAAACCCATGGCCAACGCAGCCTCGAAGGATGACGGCAGCAGATCCACGGGAACACCACCATTCGCAAGTTCTCCCCCCCGCCGAGGCACTCGCTGTCCTGAATTGCAAATATGTCCTTGTTCCTCCGGTGTTACCGGGTCAAAATCGGGAATCCCCACCCAAACAGCATCGCGGGGCTACGACAGCACTTGGACTGCAGCGGTTCGAGAGAGCAGCTCACCACCAGGCTGATCTCGGCATGGGCGAGAAATGTTGGCCTTGACGGAAAGATCCTATTCATTGCCTCCCTTGTGTTGGTGTAGCTTGCCCATAAATGCCAATCATCGTTTCCCTCACGTACAGGATTCGCTCCTCGGCATTCCGCATCAATCCGAAAAGTTGCGAAAAGCGAATTACGTCCGTGCACCCTTTCTTTATCGTCCACTTTCAATATCCTCTCTACTTGTATCCGACTCTCTGTGGAGAATGGGGAGGGAGCTGATCTCCCCGTGTAAACATGTCACGCTGCAAGCGCGCCTCATCACCACCAGCAGCTCGATTCGACATCTCCGTTCACATTGCTGCAGATCGCTGACAACATTATAATCCGACCAGTTGACAAACTGACAACTGTTTCGCTACTTGCACCGCAATTGATGACAAATCGTTCCAAATCGTACGGGTGGCACAGTGGTTCAGTGGTTAGTACGGCTGCCTGTGGCACCAGGGAGCTGAAGCCAGTTCAAGCCTTGGGCGATCGTCTGCGTGTATAATCTTTACGTACAGACGTAGCTACTAAAGCAGGTCGCTTCCGTACAGTAGTTTGCGAAGAAACAAACAGAGATGGGGGTTTCACTCTATTCAGGAAACAGACTAAAGACATTTCTTCCTTGTTCAAGAAAATATTAGGATAAATTTGTTGCCTCGGGGGTGGGGGGGGAGGCGGGGGGGTTGGGAAGGGGCTGTGGGGGCTGATCTGATAGCCATTTGACATTGGCTGAGTCATGGGATCCCACAACCTGATTTGACTGTGTTAAAAATCCCACAACACCAGGTTTCAGCCCAACGGGGTTCTTTGAAATTACAGCAGTCACCCCACCCCCGCCACCGCCGTACCATCGGTGGGATACGTTCCAAGAACGACCGCAGAAGCCCAAACGGCAGACAAGGGCAAATCCATTCATTCAAATTGGCAAGTTACCTTCCTGGCAGGCCCTGGTTCCAGAATGTTCCCTGTAGCACGTTGGGGTTACCCCTGTCCTGGCTTTCAGCGTGCTGCACCTTCATCAGGTAACTGCAGAGCAGGTTCATAAGACAGCAAACCCGTAACAAAAGACGATAGTTTCCTGCAACTGAAAAGACAATAGATGCAACAATCACTGACTGCCATCAACACGGCAAACTAGCAAAGGCAAGAGATTCACATTGCATTCACCTGCTTTTGAACTTGGGTAAGCGTTGGGTGCACCATTCTGGAAACACTGCAATACCAGGCTGATACATGGAGAGGACAGAGCAAGCCCTTAAGCCATCTCCCTGCTCCAAAAATCCATTTAATACAAACACTCCACCTTCGGGAGATATCAGCGATTAAACTGATAAGAACAGAAACTACACATATTCCAAGCCAAAGGCCGAGAAGCGATAGCACATTAATACTCCAACGGTGGAGGTCATATTTGCCGACTATCCTTTCCATCAGTTTGATGATATTCAAAGTTCCTTTATTCCCTTACCGTCTACCTTCCTTCCAAGATATCCAACCAGACCGGAAGATCACTCTGCAGCAGTCGCTGTGCTTTCCCCGTGCTTTTCTGTCATCTGTTACGTAGCCGCGTAGGTCGCGCTGACGACCAATCAGATGGCACGGGCCGGAGCCACCGCACGTCAGGTCGACTGCAGAGAGGTTTCTCCCGGTGATCGGGGACAGCGGCGGCGGCAGGGTCATTCATTCCCCGGCATCTACAAGATTCACCCGAATTCCTCAGGCAGCACCTTGCAAACCCATGGCCAACGCAGCCTCGAAGGATGACGGCAGCAGATCCACGGGAACACCACCATTCGCAAGTTCTCCCCCCGCCGAGGCACTCGCTGTCCTGAATTGCAAATATGTCTTGTTCCTCCGGTGTTACCGGGTCAAAATCGGGAATCCCCGCCCAAACAGCATCGCGGGGCTACGACAGCACTTGGACTGCAGCGGTTCGAGAGAGCAGCTCACCACCAGGCTGATCTCGGCATGGGCGAGAAATGTTGGCCTTGACGGAAAGATCCTATTCATTGCCTCCCTTGTGTTGGTGTAGCTTGCCCATAAATGCCAATCATCGTTTCCCTCACGTACAGGATTCGCTCCTCGGCATTCCGCATCAATCCGAAAAGTTGCGAAAAGCGAATTACGTCCGTGCACCCTTTCTTTATCGTCCACTTTCAATATCCTCTCTACTTGTATCCGACTCTCTGTGGAGAATGGGGAGGGAGCTGATCTCCCCGTGTAAACATGTCACGCTGCAAGCGCCTCATCACCACCAGCAGCTCGATTCGACATCTCCGTTCACATTGCTGCAGATCGCTGACAACATTATAATCCGACCAGTTGACAAACTGACAACTGTTTCGCTACTTGCACCGCAAATGATGACAAATCGTTCCAAATCGTACGGGTGGCACAGTGGATCAGTGGTTAGTACGGCTGCCTGGTGGCACCAGGGAGCTGAAGCCAGTTCCAGCCTTGGGCGATCGTCTGCGTGAATAATCTTTACGTACAGACGTAGCTACTAAAGCAGGTCGCTTCCGTACAGTAGTTTGCGAAGAAACAAACAGAGATGGGGGTTTCACTCTATTCAGGA
Source organism: Hemiscyllium ocellatum (assembly GCF_020745735.1). NCBI lineage: Eukaryota > Metazoa > Chordata > Chondrichthyes > Orectolobiformes > Hemiscylliidae > Hemiscyllium > Hemiscyllium ocellatum. Next base: position 84,315 of record NW_026867745.1, read on the forward strand.
AACAGACTAAAGACATTTCTTCCTTGTTCAAGAAAATATTAGGATAAATTTGTTGCCTCGGGGGTGGGGGGGTTGGGAAGGGGCTGTGGGGGCTGATCTGATAGCCATTTGACATTGGCTGAGTCATGGGATCCCACAACCTGATTTGACTGTGTTAAAAATCCCACAACACCAGGTTTCAGCCCAACGGGGTTCTTTGAAATTACAGCAGTCACCCACCCCCCGCCACCGCCGTACCATCGGTGGGATACGTTCCAAGAACGACCGCAGAAGCCCAAAACGGCAGACAAGGGCAAATCCATTCATTAAATTGGCAAGTTACCTTCCTGGCAGGCCCCTGGTTCCAGAATGTTCCCTGTAGCACGTTGGGGTTACCCTGTCCTGGCTTTCAGCGTGCTGCACCTTCATCAGGTAACTGCAGAGCAGGTTCATAAGACAGAAAACCCGTAACAAAAGACGATAGTTTCCTGCAACTGAAAAGACAATAGATGCAACAATCACTGACTGCCATCAACACGGCAAACTAGCAAAGGCAAGAGATTCACATTGCATTCACCTGCTTTTGAACTTGGGTAAGCGTTGGGTGCACCATTCCTGGAAACACTGCAATACCAGGCTGATACATGGAGAGGACAGAGCAAGCCCTTAAGCCATCTCCCTGCTCCAAAAATCCATTTAATACAAACACTCCACCTTCGGGAGATATCAGCGATTAAACTGATAAGAACAGAAACTACACATATTCCAAGCCAAAAGGCCGAGAAGCGATAGCACATTAATACTCAACGGTGGAGGTCATATTTGCCGACTATCCTTTCCATCAGTTTGATGATATTCAAAGTTCCTTTATTCCCTTACCGTCTACCTTCCTTCCAAGATATCCAACCAGACCGGAAGATCACTCTGCAGCAGTCGCTGTGCTTTCCCCGTGCTTTTCTGTCCATCTGTTACGTAGCCGCGTAGGTCGCGCTGACGACCAATCAGATGGCACGGGCCGGAGCCACGCACGTCAGGTCGACTGCAGAGAGGTTTCTCCCGGTGATCGGGGACAGCGGCGGCGGCAGGGTCATTCATTCCCGGCATCTACAAGATTCACCAGAATTCCTCAGGCAGCACCTTGCAAACCCATGGCCAACGCAGCCTCGAAGGATGACGGCAGCAGATCCACGGGAACACCACCATTCGCAAGTTCTCCCCCCGCCGAGGCACTCGCTGTCCTGAATTGCAAATATGTCCTTGTTCCTCCGGTGTTACCGGGTCAAAATCGGGAATCCCCGCCCAAACAGCATCGCGGGGCTACCGACAGCACTTGGACTGCAGCGGTTCGAGAGAGCAGCTCACCACCAGGCTGATCTCGGCATGGGCGAGAAATGTTGGCCTTGACGGAAAGATCCTATTCATTGCCTCCCCTTGTGTTGGTGTAGCTTGCCCATAAATGCCAATCATCGTTTCCCTCACGTACAGGATTCGCTCCTCGGCATTCCGCATCAATCCGAAAAGTTGCGAAAAGCGAATTACGTCCGTGCACCCTTTCTTTATCGTCCACTTTCAATATCCTCTCTACTTGTATCCGACTCTCTGTGGAGAATGGGGAGGGAGCTGATCTCCCGTGTAAACATGTCACGCTGCAAGCGCGCCTCATCACCACCAGCAGCTCGATTCGACATCTCCGTTCACATTGCTGCAGATCGCTGACAACATATAATCCGACCCAGTTGACAAACTGACAACTGTTTCGCTACTTGCACCGCAAATGATGACAAATCGTTCCAAATCGTACGGGTGGCACAGTGGATCAGTGGTTAGTACGGCTGCCTGGTGGCACCAGGGAGCTGAAGCCAGTTCCAGCCTTGGGCGATCGTCTGCGTGAATAATCTTTACGTACAGACGTAGCTACTAAAGCAGGTCGCTTCCGTACAGTAGTTTGCGAAGAAACAAACAGAGATGGGGGTTTCACTCTATTCAGGAAACAGACTAAAGACATTTCTTTCTTGTTCAAGAAAATATTAGGATAAATTTGTTGCCTCGGGGGTGGGGGGGGGGGGGGGGGGGGTTGGGCCGGGGCTGTGGGGGCTGATCTGATAGCCATTTGACATTGGCTGAGTCATGGGATCCCACAACCTGATTTGACTGTGTTAAAAATCCACAACACCAGGTTTCAGCCCAACGGGGTTCTTTGAAATTACAGCAGTCACCCCACCCCCGCCACCGCCGTACCATCGGTGGGATACGTTCCAAGAACGACCGCAGAAGCCCAAAACGGCAGACAAGGGCAAATCCATTCATTCAAATTGGCAAGTTACCTTCCTGGCAGGCCCTGGTTCCAGAATGTTCCCTGTAGCACGTTGGGGTTACCCTGTCCTGGCTTTCAGCGTGCTGCACCTTCATCAGGTAACTGCAGAGCAGGTTCATAAGACAGAAAACCCGTAACAAAGACGATAGTTTCCTGCAACTGAAAAGACAATAGATGCAACAATCACTGACTGCCATCAACACGGCAAACTAGCAAAGGCAAGAGATTCACATTGCATTCACCTGCTTTTGAACTTGGGTAAGCGTTGGGTGCACCATTCCTGGAAACACTGCAATACCAGGCTGATACATGGAGAGGACAGAGCAAGCCCTTAAGCCATCTCCCTGCTCCAAAAATCCATTTAATACAAACACTCCCACCTTCGGGAGATATCAGCGATTAAACTGATAAGAACAGAAACTACACATATTCCAAGCCAAAAGGCCGAGAAGCGATAGCACATTAATACTCCAACGGTGGAGGTCATATTTGCCGACTATCCTTTCCATCAGTTTGATGATATTCAAAGTTCCTTTATTCCCTTACCGTCTACCTTCCTTCCAAGATATCCAACCAGACCGGAAGATCACTCTGCAGCAGTCGCTGTGCTTTCCCCGTGCTTTTCTGTCATCTGTTACGTAGCCGCGTAGGTCGCGCTGACGACCAATCAGATGGCACGGGCCGGAGCCACGCACGTCAGGTCGACTGCAGAGAGGTTTCTCCCGGTGATCGGGGACAGCGGCGGCGGCAGGGTCATTCATTCCCCGGCATCTACAAGATTCACCAGAATTCCTCAGGCAGCACCTTGCAAAACCATGGCCAACGCAGCCTCGAAGGATGACGGCAGCAGATCCACGGGAACACCACCATTCGCAAGTTCTCCCCCCCGCCGAGGCACTCGCTGTCCTGAATTGCAAATATGTCCTTGTTCCTCCGGTGTTACCGGGTCAAAATCGGGAATCCCCGCCCAAACAGCATCGCGGGGCTACCGACAGCACTTGGACTGCAGCGGTTCGAGAGAGCAGCTCACCACCAGGCTGATCTCGGCATGGGCGAGAAATGTTGGCCTTGACGGAAAGATCCTATTCATTGCCTCCCCTTGTGTTGGTGTAGCTTGCCATAAATGCCAATCATCGTTTCCCTCACGTACAGGATTCGCTCCTCGGCATTCCGCATCAATCCGAAAAGTTGCGAAAAGCGAATTACGTCCGTGCACCCTTTCTTTATCGTCCACTTTCAATATCCTCTCTACTTGTATCCGACTCTCTGTGGAGAATGGGGAGGGAGCTGATCTCCCGTGTAAACATGTCACGCTGCAAGCGCGCCTCATCACCACCAGCAGCTCGATTCGACATCTCCGTTCACATTGCTGCAGATCGCTGACAACATTATAATCCGACCCAGTTGACAAACTGACAACTGTTTCGCTACTTGCACCGCAAATGATGACAAATCGTTCCAAATCGTACGGGTGGCACAGTGGATCAGTGGTTAGTACGGCTGCCTGGTGGCACCAGGGAGCTGAAGCCAGTTCCAGCCTTGGGCGATCGTCTGCGTGAATAATCTTTACGTACAGACGTAGCTACTAAAGCAGGTCGCTTCCGTACAGTAGTTTGCGAAGAACAAACAGAGATGGGGGTTTCACTCTATTCAGGAAACAGACTAAAGACATTTCTTCCTTGTTCAAGAAAATATTAGGATAAATTTGTTGCCTCGGGGGTGGGGGGGGAGGCGGGGGGGTTGGGAAGGGGCTGTGGGGGCTGATCTGATAGCCATTTGACATTGGCTGAGTCATGGGATCCCACAACCTGATTTGACTGTGTTAAAAATCCACAACACCAGGTTTCAGCCCAACGGGGTTCTTTGAAATTACAGCAGTCACCCCACCCCCCGCCACCGCCGTACCATCGGTGGGATACGTTCCAAGAACGACCGCAGAAGCCCAAAACGGCAGACAAGGGCAAATCCATTCATTCAAATTGGCAAGTTACCTTCCTGGCAGGCCCTGGTTCCAGAATGTTCCCTGTAGCACGTTGGGGTTACCCTGTCCTGGCTTTCAGCGTGCTGCACCTTCATCAGGTAACTGCAGAGCAGGTTCATAAGACAGAAAACCGTAACAAAAGACGATAGTTTCCTGCAACTGAAAAGACAATAGATGCAACAATCACTGACTGCCATCAACACGGCAAACTAGCAAAGGCAAGAGATTCACATTGCATTCACCTGCTTTTGAACTTGGGTAAGCGTTGGGTGCACCATTCTGGAAACACTGCAATACCAGGCTGATACATGGAGAGGACAGAGCAAGCCCTTAAGCCATCTCCCTGCTCCAAAAATCCATTTAATACAAACACTCCCACCTTCGGGAGATATCAGCGATTAAACTGATAAGAACAGAAACTACACATATTCCAAGCCAAAAGGCCGAGAAGCGATAGCACATTAATACTCCAACGGTGGAGGTCATATTTGCCGACTATCCTTTCCATCAGTTTGATGATATTCAAAGTTCCTTTATTCCCTTACCGTCTACCTTCCTTCCAAGATATCCAACCAGACCGGAAGATCACTCTGCAGCAGTCGCTGTGCTTTCCCGTGCTTTTCTGTCCATCTGTTACGTAGCCGCGTAGGTCGCGCTGACGACCAATCAGATGGCACGGGCGGAGCCACCGCACGTCAGGTCGACTGCAGAGAGGTTTCTCCGGTGATCGGGGACAGCGGCGGCGGCAGGGTCATTCATTCCCCGGCATCTACAAGATTCACCAGAATTCCTCAGGCAGCACCTTGCAAACCCATGGCCAACGCAGCCTCGAAGGATGACGGCAGCAGATCCACGGGAACACCACCATTCGCAAGTTCTCCCCCCGCCGAGGCACTCGCTGTCCTGAATTGCAAATATGTCCTTGTTCCTCCGGTGTTACCGGGTCAAAATCGGGAATCCCCGCCCAAACAGCATCGCGGGGCTACCGACAGCACTTGGACTGCAGCGGTTCGAGAGAGCAGCTCACCACCAGGCTGATCTCGGCATGGGCGAGAAATGTTGGCCTTGACGGAAAGATCCTATTCATTGCCTCCCCTTGTGTTGGTGTAGCTTGCCCATAAATGCCAATCATCGTTTCCCTCACGTACAGGATTCGCTCCTCGGCATCCGCATCAATCCGAAAAGTTGCGAAAAGCGAATTACGTCCGTGCACCCTTTCTTTATCGTCCACTTTCAATATCCTCTCTACTTGTATCCGACTCTCTGTGGAGAATGGGGAGGGAGCTGATCTCCCCGTGTAAACATGTCACGCTGCAAGCGCGCCTCATCACCACCAGCAGCTCGATTCGACATCTCCGTTCACATTGCTGCAGATCGCTGACAACATTATAATCCGACCCAGTTGACAAACTGACAACTGTTTCGCTACTTGCACCGCAAATGATGACAAATCGTTCCAAATCGTACGGGTGGCACAGTGGATCAGTGGTTAGTACGGCTGCCTGGTGGCACCAGGGAGCTGAAGCCAGTTCCAGCCTTGGGCGATCGTCTGCGTGAATAATCTTTACGTACAGACGTAGCTACTAAAGCAGGTCGCTTCCGTACAGTAGTTTGCGAAGAACAAACAGAGATGGGGGTTTCACTCTATTCAGGAAACAGACTAAAGACATTTCTTCCTTGTTCAAGAAAATATTAGGATAAATTTGTTGCCTCGGGGGTGGGGGGGGAGGGGGGGGGTTGGGAAGGGGCTGTGGGGGCTGATCTGATAGCCATTTGACATTGGCTGAGTCATGGGATCCCACAACTGATTTGACTGTGTTAAAAATCCCACAACACCAGGTTTCAGCCCAACGGGGTTCTTTGAAATTACAGCAGTCACCCCACCCCGCCACCGCCGTACCATCGGTGGGATACGTTCCAAGAACGACCGCAGAAGCCCACAACGGCAGACAAGGGCAAATCCATTCATTCATTGGCAAGTTACCTTCCTGGCAGGCCCCTGGTTCCAGAATGTTCCCTGTAGCACGTTGGGGTTACCCTGTCCTGGCTTTCAGCGTGCTGCACCTTCATCAGGTAACTGCAGAGCAGGTTCATAAGACAGAAAACCCGTAACAAAAGACGATAGTTTCCTGCAACTGAAAAGACAATAGATGCAACAATCACTGACTGCCATCAACACGGCAAACTAGCAAAGGCAAGAGATTCACATTGCATTCACCTGCTTTTGAACTTGGGTAGCGTTGGGTGCACCATTCCTGGAAACACTGCAATACCAGGCTGATACATGGAGAGGACAGAGCAAGCCCTTAAGCCATCTCCCTGCTCCAAAAATCCATTTATACAAACACTCCCACCTTCGGGAGATATCAGCGATTTAACTGATAAGAACAGAAACTACACATATTCCAAGCCAAAAGGCCGAGAAGCGATAGCACATTAATACTCCAACGGTGGAGGTCATATTTGCCGACTATCCTTTCCATCAGTTTGATGATATTCAAAGTTCCTTTATTCCCTTACCGTCTACCTTCCTTCCAAGATATCCAACCAGACCGGAAGATCACTCTGCAGCAGTCGCTGTGCTTTCCCCGTGCTTTTCTGTTACGTAGCCGCGTAGGTCGCGCTGACGACCAATCAGATGGCACGGGCCGGAGCCACTGCACGTCAGGTCGACTGCAGAGAGTTTTCTCCCGGTGATCGGGGACAGCGGCGGCGGCAGGGTCATTCATTCCCCCGGCATCTACAAGATTCACCAGAATTCCTCAGGCAGCACCTTGCAAACCCATGGCCAACGCAGCCTCGAAGGATGACGGCAGCAGATCCACGGGAACACCACCATTCGCAAGTTCTCCCCCGCCGAGGCACTCGCTGTCCTGAATTGCAAATATGTCCTTGTTCCTCCGGTGTTACCGGGTCAAAATCGGGAATCCCGCCCAAACAGCATCGCGGGGCTACCGACAGCACTTGGACTGCAGCGGTTCGAGAGAGCAGCTCACCACCAGGCTGATCTCGGCATGGGCGAGAAATGTTGGCCTTGACGGAAAGATCCTATTCATTGCCTCCCTTGTGTTGGTGTAGCTTGCCATAAATGCCAATCATCGTTTCCCTCACGTACAGGATTCGCTCCTCGGCATTCCGCATCAATCCGAAAAGTTGCGAAAAGCGAATTACGTCCGTGCACCCTTTCTTTATCGTCCACTTTCAATATCCTCTCTACTTGTATCCGACTCTCTGTGGAGAATGGGGAGGGAGCTGATCTCCGTGTAAACATGTCACGCTGCAAGCGCGCCTCATCACCACCAGCAGCTCGATTCGACATCTCCGTTCACATTGCTGCAGATCGCTGACAACATTATAATCCGACCCAGTTGACAAACTGACAACTGTTTCGCTACTTGCACCGCAAATGATGACAAATCGTTCCAAATCGTACGGGTGGCACAGTGGATCAGTGGTTAGTACGGCTGCCTGGTGGCACCAGGGAGCTGAAGCCAGTTCCAGCCTTGGGCGATCGTCTGCGTGAATAATCTTTACGTACAGACGTAGCTACTAAAGCAGGTCGCTTCCGTACAGTAGTTTGCGAAGAAACAAACAGAGATGGGGGTTTCACTCTATTCAGGAAACAGACTAAAGACATTTCTTTCTTGTTCAAGAAAATATTAGGATAAATTTGTTGCCTCGGGGGTGGGGGGGGAGGCGGGGGGGGTTGGGAAGGGGCTGTGGGGGCTGATCTGATAGCCATTTGACATTGGCTGAGTCATGGGATCCCACAACCTGATTTGACTGTGTTAAAAATCCCACAACACCAGGTTTCAGCCCAACGGGGTTCTTTGAAATTACAGCAGTCACCCCACCCCCCGCCACCGCCGTACCATCGGTGGGATACGTTCCAAGAACGACCGCAGAAGCCCAAACGGCAGACAAGGGCAAATCCATTCATTCAAATTGGCAAGTTACCTTCCTGGCAGGCCCCTGGTTCCAGAATGTTCCCTGTAGCACGTTGGGGTTACCCCTGTCCTGGCTTTCAGCGTGCTGCACCTTCATCAGGTAACTGCAGAGCAGGTTCATAAGACAGAAAACCCGTAACAAAAGACGATAGTTTCCTGCAACTGAAAAGACAATAGATGCAACAATCACTGACTGCCATCAACACGGCAAACTAGCAAAGGCAAGAGATTCACATTGCATTCACCTGCTTTTGAACTTGGGTAAGCGTTGGGTGCACCATTCCTGGAAACACTGCAATACCAGGCTGATACATGGAGAGGACAGAGCAAGCCCTTAAGCCATCTCCCTGCTCCAAAATCCATTTAATACAAACACTCCCACCTTCGGGAGATATCAGCGATTAAACTGATAAGAACAGAAACTACACATATTCCAAGCCAAAAGGCCGAGAAGCGATAGCACATTAATACTCCAACGGTGGAGGTCATATTTGCCGACTATCCTTTCCATCAGTTTGATGATATTCAAAGTTCCTTTATTCCCTTACCGTCTACCTTCCTTCCAAGATATCCAACCAGACCGGAAGATCACTCTGCAGCAGTCGCTGTGCTTTCCCCGTGCTTTTCTGTCCATCTGTTACGTAGCCGCGTAGGTCGCGCTGACGACCAATCAGATGGCACGGGCCGGAGCCACCGCACGTCAGGTCGACTGCAGAGAGGTTTCTCCCGGTGATCGGGGACAGCGGCGGCGGCAGGGTCATTCATTCCCCGGCATCTACAAGATTCACCAGAATTCCTCAGGCAGCACCTTGCAAACCCATGGCCAACGCAGCCTCGAAGGATGACGGCAGCAGATCCACGGGAACACCACCATTCGCAAGTTCTCCCCCCCGCCGAGGCACTCGCTGTCCTGAATTGCAAATATGTCCTTGTTCCTCCGGTGTTACCGGGTCAAAATCGGGAATCCCCGCCCAAACAGCATCGCGGGGCTACCGACAGCACTTGGACTGCAGCGGTTCGAGAGAGCAGCTCACCACCAGGCTGATCTCGGCATGGGCGAGAAATGTTGGCCTTGACGGAAGATCCTATTCATTGCCTCCCTTGTGTTGGTGTAGCTTGCCCATAAATGCCAATCATCGTTTCCCTCACGTACAGGATTCGCTCCTCGGCATTCCGCATCAATCCGAAAAGTTGCGAAAAGCGAATTACGTCCGTGCACCCTTTCTTTATCGTCCACTTTCAATATCCTCTCTACTTGTATCCGACTCTCTGTGGAGAATGGGGAGGGAGCTGATCTCCCGTGTAAACATGTCACGCTGCAAGCGCGCCTCATCACCACCAGCAGCTCGATTCGACATCTCCGTTCACATTGCTGCAGATCGCTGACAACATTATAATCCGACCCAGTTGACAAACTGACAACTGTTTCGCTACTTGCACCGCAAATGATGACAAATCGTTCCAAATCGTACGGGTGGCACAGTGGATCAGTGGTTAGTACGGCTGCCTGGTGGCACCAGGGAGCTGAAGCCAGTTCAGCCTTGGGCGATCGTCTGCGTGAATAATCTTTACGTACAGACGTAGCTACTAAAGCAGGTCGCTTCCGTACAGTAGTTTGCGAAGAAACAAACAGAGATGGGGGTTTCACTCTATTCAGGAAACAGACTAAAGACATTTCTTCCTTGTTCAAGAAAATATTAGGATAAATTTGTTGCCTCGGGGTGGGGGGGGAGGCGGGGGGGTTGGGAAGGGGCTGTGGGGGCTGATCTGATAGCCATTTGACATTGGCTGAGTCATGGGATCCCACAACCTGATTTGACTGTGTTAAAAATCCCACAACACCAGGTTTCAGCCCAACGGGGTTCTTTGAAATTACAGCAGTCACCCCACCCCCCGCCACCGCCGTACCATCGGTGGGATACGTTCCAAGAACGACCGCAGAAGCCCAAACGGCAGACAAGGGCAAATCCATTCATTCAAATTGGCAAGTTACCTTCCTGGCAGGCCCCTGGTTCCAGAATGTTCCTGTAGCACGTTGGGGTTACCCCTGTCCTGGCTTTCAGCGTGCTGCACCTTCATCAGGTAACTGCAGAGCAGGTTCATAAGACAGAAAAACCGTAACAAAAGACGATAGTTTCCTGCAACTGAAAAGACAATAGATGCAACAATCACTGACTGCCATCAACACGGCAAACTAGCAAAGGCAAGAGATTCACATTGCATTCACCTGCTTTTGAACTTGGGTAAGCGTTGGGTGCACCATTCTGGAAACACTGCAATACCAGGCTGATACATGGAGAGGACAGAGCAAGCCCTTAAGCCATCTCCCTGCTCCAAAAATCCATTTAATACAAACACTCCCACCTTCGGGAGATATCAGCGATTAAACTGATAAGAACAGAAACTACACATATTCCAAGCCAAAAGGCCGAGAAGCGATAGCACATTAATACTCCAACGGTGGAGGTCATATTTGCCGACTATCCTTTCCATCAGTTTGATGATATTCAAAGTTCCTTTATTCCCTTACCGTCTACCTTCCTTCCAAGATATCCAACCAGACCGGAAGATCACTCTGCAGCAGTCGCTGTGCTTTCCCCGTGCTTTCTGTCCATCTGTTACGTAGCCGCGTAGGTCGCGCTGACGACCAATCAGATGGCACGGGCCGGAGCCACGCACGTCAGGTCGACTGCAGAGAGGTTTCTCCGGTGATCGGGGACAGCGGCGGCGGCAGGGTCATTCATTCCCCGGCATCTACAAGATTCACCAGAATTCCTCAGGCAGCACCTTGCAAACCCATGGCCAACGCAGCCTCGAAGGATGACGGCAGCAGATCCACGGGAACACCACCATTCGCAAGTTCTCCCCCGCCGAGGCACTCGCTGTCCTGAATTGCAAATATGTCCTTGTTCCTCCGGTGTTACGGGGTCAAAATCGGGAATCCCCGCCCAAACAGCATCGCGGGGCTACCGACAGCACTTGGACTGCAGCGGTTCGAGAGAGCAGCTCACCACCAGGCTGATCTCGGCATGGGCGAGAAATGTTGGCCTTGACGGAAAGATCCTATTCATTGCCTCCCTTGTGTTGGTGTAGCTTGCCATAAATGCCAATCATCGTTTCCCTCACGTACAGGATTCGCTCCTCGGCATTCCGCATCAATCCGAAAAGTTGCGAAAAGCGAATTACGTCCGTGCACCCTTTCTTTATCGTCCACTTTCAATATCCTCTCTACTTGTATCCGACTCTCTGTGGAGAATGGGGAGGGAGCTGATCTCCCCGTGTAAACATGTCACGCTGCAAGCGCGCCTCATCACCACCAGCAGCTCGATTCTACATCTCCGTTCACATTGCTGCAGATCGCTGACAACATTATAATCCGACCCAGTTGACAAACTGACAACTGTTTCGCTACTTGCACCGCAAATGATGACAAATCGTTCCAAATCGTACGGGTGGCACAGTGGATCAGTGGTTAGTACGGCTGCCTGGTGGCACCAGGGAGCTGAAGCAGTTCCAGCCTTGGGCGATCGTCTGCGTGAATAATCTTTACGTACAGACGTAGCTACTAAAGCAGGTCGCTTCCGTACAGTAGTTTGCGAAGAAAAAAAACAGAGATGGGGGTTTCACTCTATTCAGGAAACAGACTAAAGACATTTCTTTCTTGTTCAAGAAAATATTAGGATAAATTTGTTGCCTCGGGGGTGGGGGGGGGGCGGGGGGGTTGGGACGGGGCTGTGGGGGCTGATCTGATAGCCATTTGACATTGGCTGAGTCATGGGATCCCACAACCTGATTTGACTGTGTTAAAAATCCCACAACACCAGGTTTCAGCCCAACGGGGTTCTTTGAAATTACAGCAGTCACCCACCCCCCGCCACCGCCGTACCATCGGTGGGATACGTTCCAAGAACGACCGCAGAAGCCCAAAACGGCAGACAAGGGCAAATCCATTCATTCAAATTGGCAAGTTACCTTCCTGGCAGGCCCTGGTTCCAGAATGTTCCTGTAGCACGTTGGGGTTACCCTGTCCTGGCTTTCAGCGTGCTGCACCTTCATCAGGTAACTGCAGAGCAGGTTCATAAGACAGAAAACCGTAACAAAAGACGATAGTTTCCTGCAACTGAAAAGACAATAGATGCAACAATCACTGACTGCCATCAACACGGCAAACTAGCAAAGGCAAGAGATTCACATTGCATTCACCTGCTTTTGAACTTGGGTAAGCGTTGGGTGCACCATTCCTGGAAACACTGCAATACCAGGCTGATACATGGAGAGGACAGAGCAAGCCCTTAAGCCATCTCCCTGCTCCAAAAATCCATTTAATACAAACACTCCCACCTTCGGGAGATATCAGCGATTAAACTGATAAGAACAGAACTACACATATTCCAAGCCAAAGGCCGAGAAGCGATAGCACATTAATACTCCAACGGTGGAGGTCATATTTGCCGACTATCCTTCCATCAGTTTGATGATATTCAAAGTTCCTTTATTCCCTTACCGTCTACCTTCCTTCCAAGATATCCAACCAGACCGGAAGATCACTCTGCAGCAGTCGCTGTGCTTTACCCGTGGTTTTCTGTTACGTAGCCGCGTAGGTCGCGCTGACGACCAATCAGATGGCACGGGCCGGAGCCACTGCACGTCAGGTCGACTGCAGAGAGGTTTCTCCCGGTGATCGGGGACAGCGGCGGCGGCAGGGTCATTCATTCCCCGGCAGGGTCATTCATTCCCCGGCATCTACAAGATTCACCAGAATTCCTCAGGCAGCACCTTGCAAACCCATGGCCAACGCAGCCTCGAAGGATGACGGCAGCAGATCCACGGGAACACCACCATTCGCAAGTTCTCCCCCGCGCCGAGGCACTCGCTGTCCTGAATTGCAAATATGTCCTTGTTCCTCCGGTGTTACCGGGTCAAAATCGGGAATCCCGCCCAAACAGCATCGCGGGGCTACCGACAGCACTTGGACTGCAGCGGTTCGAGAGAGCAGCTCACCACCAGGCTGATCTCGGCATGGGCGAGAAATGTTGGCCTTGACGGAAAGATCCTATTCATTGCCTCCCCTTGTGTTGGTGTGCTTGCCCATAAATGCCAATCATCGTTTCCCTCACGTACAGGATTCGCTCCTCGGCATTCCGCATCAATCCGAAAAGTTGCGAAAGCGAATTACGTCCGTGCACCCTTTCTTTATCGTCCACTTTCAATATCCTCTCTACTTGTATCCGACTCTCTGTGGAGAATGGGGAGGGAGCTGATCTCCCGTGTAAACATGTCACGCTGCAAGCGCGCCTCATCACCACCAGCAGCTCGATTCGACATCTCCGTTCACATTGCTGCAGATCGCTGACAACATTATAATCCGACCCAGTTGACAAACTGACAACTGTTTCGCTACTTGCACCGCAAATGATGACAAATCGTTCCAAATCGTACGGGTGGCACAGTGGATCAGTGGTTAGTACGGCTGCCTGGTGGCACCAGGGAGCTGAAGCCAGTTCCAGCCTTGGGCGATCGTCTGCGTGAATAATCTTTACGTACAGACGTAGCTACTAAAGCAGGTCGCTTCCGTACAGTAGTTTGCGAAGAAAAAAACAGAGATGGGGGTTTCACTCTATTCAGGAAACAGACTAAAGACATTTCTTTCTTGTTCAAGAAAATATTAGGATAAATTTGTTGCCTCGGGGTTGGGGGGGGAGGCGGGGGGGTTGGGAAGGGGCTGTGGGGGCTGATCTGATAGCCATTTGACATTGGCTGAGTCATGGGATCCCACAACCTGATTTGACTGTGTTAAAAATCCCACAACACCAGGTTTCAGCCCAACGGGGTTCTTTGAAATTACAGCAGTCACCCCACCCCGCCACCGCCGTACCATCGGTGGGATACGTTCCAAGAACGACCGCAGAAGCCCAAAACGGCAGACAAGGGCAAATCCATTCATTCAAATTGGCAAGTTACCTTCCTGGCAGGCCCTGGTTCCAGAATGTTCCCTGTAGCACGTTGGGGTTACCCTGTCCTGGCTTTCAGCGTGCTGCACCTTCATCAGGTAACTGCAGAGCAGGTTCATAAGACAGAAAACCGTAACAAAAGACGATAGTTTCCTGCAACTGAAAAGACAATAGATGCAACAATCACTGACTGCCATCAACACGGCAAACTAGCAAAGGCAAGAGATTCACATTGCATTCACCTGCTTTTGAACTTGGGTAAGCGTTGGGTGCACCATTCCTGGAAACACTGCAATACCAGGCTGATACATGGAGAGGACAGAGCAAGCCCTTAAGCCATCTCCCTGCTCCAAAAATCCATTTAATACAAACACTCCACCTTCGGGAGATATCAGCGATTAAACTGATAAGAACAGAAACTACACATATTCCAAGCCAAAGGCCGAGAAGCGATAGCACATTAATACTCCAACGGTGGAGGTCATATTTGCCGACTATCCTTTCCATCAGTTTGATGATATTCAAAGTTCCTTTATCCCTTACCGTCTACCTTCCTTCCAAGATATCCAACCAGACCGGAAGATCACTCTGCAGCAGTCGCTGTGCTTTCCCCGTGCTTTTCTGTCCATCTGTTACGTAGCCGCGTAGGTCGCGCTGACGACCAATCAGATGGCACGGGCCGGAGCCACGCACGTCAGGTCGACTGCAGAGAGGTTTCTCCCGGTGATCGGGGACAGCGGCGGCGGCAGGGTCATTCATTCCCCCGGCATCTACAAGATTCACCAGAATTCCTCAGGCAGCACCTTGCAAACCCATGGCCAACGCAGCCTCGAAGGATGACGGCAGCAGATCCACGGGAACACCACCATTCGCAAGTTCTCCCCCCCGCCGAGGCACTCGCTGTCCTGAATTGCAAATATGTCCTTGTTCCTCCGGTGTTACCGGGTCAAAATCGGGAATCCCCGCCCAAACAGCATCGCGGGGCTACCGACAGCACTTGGACTGCAGCGGTTCGAGAGAGCAGCTCACACCAGGCTGATCTCGGCATGGGCGAGAAATGTTGGCCTTGACGGAAAGATCCTATTCATTGCCTCCCTTGTGTTGGTGTAGCTTGCCCATAAATGCCAATCATCGTTTCCCTCACGTACAGGATTCGCTCCTCGGCATCCGCATCAATCCGAAAAGTTGCGAAAAGCGAATTACGTCCGTGCACCCTTTCTTTATCGTCCACTTTCAATATCCTCTCTAC
The DNA here is from genome assembly GCF_020745735.1 of Hemiscyllium ocellatum. NCBI lineage: Eukaryota > Metazoa > Chordata > Chondrichthyes > Orectolobiformes > Hemiscylliidae > Hemiscyllium > Hemiscyllium ocellatum. The sequence goes on from NW_026867745.1 coordinate 99,736, forward strand.
TTGTATCCGACTCTCTGTGGAGAATGGGGAGGGAGCTGATCTCCCGTGTAAACATGTCACGCTGCAAGCGCGCCTCATCACCACCAGCAGCTCGATTCGACATCTCCGTTCACATTGCTGCAGATCGCTGACAACATTATAATCCGACCAGTTGACAAACTGACAACTGTTTCGCTACTTGCACCGCAAATGATGACAAATCGTTCCAAATCGTACGGGTGGCACAGTGGATCAGTGGTTAGTACGGCTGCCTGGTGGCACCAGGGAGCTGAAGCCAGTTCCAGCCTTGGGCGATCGTCTGCGTGAATAATCTTTACGTACAGACGTAGCTACTAAAGCAGGTCGCTTCCGTACAGTAGTTTGCGAAGAAACAAACAGAGATGGGGGTTTCACTCTATTCAGGAAACAGACTAAAGACATTTCTTTCTTGTTCAAGAAAATATTAGGATAAATTTGTTGCCTCGGGGGGGGGGGGTGGGGAAGGGGCTGTGGGGGCTGATCTGATAGCCATTTGACATTGGCTGAGTCATGGGATCCCACACCTGATTTGACTGTGTTAAAAATCCCACAACACCAGGTTTCAGCCCAACGGGGTTCTTTGAAATTACAGCAGTCACCCACCCCCCGCCACCGCCGTACATCGGTGGGATACGTTCCAAGAACGACCGCAGAGCCCAAAACGGCAGACAAGGGCAAATCCATTCATTCAAATTGGCAAGTTACCTTCCTGGCAGGCCCCTGGTTCCAGAATGTTCCCTGTAGCACGTTGGGGTTACCCCTGTCATGGCTTTCAGCGTGCTGCACCTTCATCAGGTAACTGCAGAGCAGGTTCATAAGACAGAAAACCGTAACAAAAGACGATAGTTTCCTGCAACTGAAAAGACAATAGATGCAACAATCACTGACTGCCATCAACACGGCAACTAGCAAAGGCAAGAGATTCACATTGCATTCACCTGCTTTTGAACTTGGGTAGCGTTGGGTGCACCATTCCTGGAAACACTGCAATACCAGGCTGATACATGGAGAGGACAGAGCAAGCCCTTAAGCCATCTCCCTGCTCCAAAAATCCATTTAATACAAACACTCCCACCTTCGGGAGATATCAGAGATTAAACTGATAAGAACAGAAACTACACATATTCAAAGCCAAAAGGCCGAGAAGCGATAGCACATTAATACTCAACGGTGGAGGTCATATTTGCCGACTATCCTTTCCATCAGTTTGATGATATTCAAAGTTCCTTTATTCCCTTACCGTCTACCTTCCTTCCAAGATATCCAACCAGACCGGAAGATCACTCTGCAGCAGTCGCTGTGCTTTCCCCGTGCTTTTTCTGTTACGTAGCCGCGTAGGTCGCGCTGACGACCAATCAGATGGCACGGGCCGGAGCCACCGCACGTCAGGTCGACTGCAGAGAGGTTTCTCCGGTGATCGGGGACAGCGGCGGCAGGGTCATTCATTCCCCGGCAGGGTCATTCATTCCCCGGCATCTACAAGATTCACCAGAATTCCTCAGGCAGCACCTTGCAAACCCATGGCCAACGCAGCCTCGAAGGATGACGGCAGCAGATCCACGGGGAACACCACCATTCGCAAGTTCTCCCCCGCGCCGAGGCACTCGCTGTCCTGAATTGCAAATATGTCCTTGTTCCTCCGGTGTTACCGGGTCAAAATCGGGAATCCCCGCCCAAACAGCATCGCGGGGCTACCGACAGCACTTGGACTGCAGCGGTTCGAGAGAGCAGCTCACCACCAGGCTGATCTCGGCATGGGCGAGAAATGTTGGCCTTGACGGAAAGATCCTATTCATTGCCTCCCCTTGTGTTGGTGTAGCTTGCCATAAATGCCAATCATCGTTTCCCTCACGTACAGGATTCGCTCCTCGGCATTCCGCATCAATCCGAAAAGTTGCGAAAAGCGAATTACGTCCGTGCACCCTTTCTTTATCGTCCACTTTCAATATCCTCTCTACTTGTATCCGACTCTCTGTGGAGAATGGGGAGGGAGCTGATCCCCGTGTAAACATGTCACGCTGCAAGCGGCCTCATCACCACCAGCAGCTCGATTCGACATCTCCGTTCACATTGCTGCAGATCGCTGACAACATTATAATCCGACCCAGTTGACAAACTGACAACTGTTTCGCTACTTGCACCGCAAATGATGACAAATCGTTCCAAATCGTACGGGTGGCACAGTGGATCAGTGGTTAGTACGGCTGCCTGGTGGCACAGGGAGCTGAAGCCAGTTCCAGCCTTGGGCGATCGTCTGCGTGAATAATCTTTTACGTACAGACGTAGCTACTAAAGCAGGTCGCTTCCGTACAGTAGTTTGCGAAGAAACAAACAGAGATGGGGGTTTCACTCTATTCAGGAAACAGACTAAAGACATTTCTTTCTTGTTCAAGAAAATATTAGGATAAATTTGTTGCCTCGGGGGTTGGGGGGGGAGGCGGGGGGGTTGGGAAGGGGCTGTGGGGGCTGATCTGATAGCCATTTGACATTGGCTGAGTCATGGGATCCCACAACCTGATTTGACTGTGTTAAAATCCCACAACACCAGGTTTCAGCCCAACGGGGTTCTTTGAAATTACAGCAGTCACCCCACCCCCCGCCACCGCCGTACCATCGGTGGGATACGTTCCAAGAACGACCGCAGAAGCCCAAAACGGCAGACAAGGGCAAATCCATTCATTCAAATTGGCAAGTTACCTTCCTGGCAGGCCCTGGTTCCAGAATGTTCCCTGTAGCACGTTGGGGTTACCCTGTCCTGGCTTTCAGCGTGCTGCACCTTCATCAGGTAACTGCAGAGCAGGTTCATAAGACAGAAACCCGTAACAAAAGACGATAGTTTCCTGCAACTGAAAAGACAATAGATGCAACAATCACTGACTGCCATCAACACGGCAAACTAGCAAAGGCAAGAGATTCACATTGCATTCACCTGCTTTTGAACTTGGGTAAGCGTTGGGTGCACCATTCTGGAAACACTGCAATACCAGGCTGATACATGGAGAGGACAGAGCAAGCCCTTAAGCCATCTCCCTGCTCCAAAAATCCATTTAATACAAACACTCCCACCTTCGGGAGATATCAGCGATTAAACTGATAAGAACAGAACTACACATATTCCAAGCCAAAAGGCCGAGAAGCGATAGCACATTAATACTCCAACGGTGGAGGTCATATTTGCCGACTATCCTTTCCATCAGTTTGATGATATTCAAAGTTCCTTTATTCCCTTACCGTCTACCTTCCTTCCAAGATATCCAACCAGACCGGAAGATCACTCTGCAGCAGTCGCTGTGCTTTACCCGTGGTTTTCTGTTACGTAGTCGCGTAGGTCGCGCTGACGACCAATCAGATGGCACGGGCGGAGCCACCGCACGTCAGGTCGACTGCAGAGAGGTTTCTCCGGTGATCGGGGACAGCGGCGGCGGCAGGGTCATTCATTCCCCCGGCAGGGTCATTCATTCCCCCGGCATCTACAAGATTCACCAGAATTCCTCAGGCAGCACCTTGCAAACCCATGGCCAACGCAGCCTCGAAGGATGACGGCAGCAGATCCACGGGAACACCACCATTCGCAAGTTCTCCCCGCGCCGAGGCACTCGCTGTCCTGAATTGCAAATATGTCTTGTTCCTCCGGTGTTACCGGGTCAAAATCGGGAATCCCGCCCAAACAGCATCGCGGGGCTACGACAGCACTTGGACTGCAGCGGTTCGAGAGAGCAGCTCACACCAGGCTGATCTCGGCATGGGCGAGAAATGTTGGCCTTGACGGAAAGATCCTATTCATTGCCTCCCTTGTGTTGGTGTAGCTTGCCATAAATGCCAATCATCGTTTCCCTCACGTACAGGATTCGCTCCTCGGCATTCCGCATCAATCCGAAAAGTTGCGAAAAGCGAATTACGTCCGTGCACCCTTTCTTTATCGTCCACTTTCAATATCCTCTCTACTTGTATCCGACTCTCTGTGGAGAATGGGGAGGGAGCTGATCCCCGTGTAAACATGTCACGCTGCAAGCGCGCCTCATCACCACCAGCAGCTCGATTCGACATCTCCGTTCACATTGCTGCAGATCGCTGACAACATTATAATCCGACCAGTTGACAAACTGACAACTGTTTCGCTACTTGCACCGCAAATGATGACAAATCGTTCCAAATCGTACGGGTGGCACAGTGGATCAGTGGTTAGTACGGCTGCCTGGTGGCACCAGGGAGCTGAAGCCAGTTCCAGCCTTGGGCGATCGTCTGCGTGAATAATCTTTACGTACAGACGTAGCTACTAAAGCAGGTCGCTTCCGTACAGTAGTTTGCGAAGAAACAAACAGAGATGGGGGTTTCACTCTATTCAGGAAACAGACCAAAGACATTTCTTCTTGTTCAAGAAAATATTAGGATAAATTTGTTGCCTCGGGGTGGGGGGGGAGGCGGGGGGGTTGGGAAGGGGCTGTGGGGGCTGATCTGATAGCCATTTGACATTGGCTGAGTCATGGGATCCACAACCTGATTTGACTGTGTTAAAAATCCCACAACACCAGGTTTCAGCCCAACGGGGTTCTTTGAAATTACAGCAGTCACCCCACCCCCGCCACCGCCGTACCATCGGTGGGATACGTTCCAAGAACGACCGCAGAAGCCCAAAACGGCAGACAAGGGCAAATCCATTCATTCAAATTGGCAAGTTACCTTCCTGGCAGGCCCTGGTTCCAGAATGTTCCTGTAGCACGTTGGGGTTACCCTGTCCTGGCTTTCAGCGTGCTGCACCTTCATCAGGTAACTGCAGAGCAGGTTCATAAGACAGAAAACCCGTAACAAGACGATAGTTTCCTGCAACTGAAAAGACAATAGATGCAACAATCACTGACTGCCATCAACACGGCAAACTAGCAAAGGCAAGAGATTCACATTGCATTCACCTGCTTTTGAACTTGGGTAAGCGTTGGGTGCACCATTCCTGGAAACACTGCAATACCAGGCTGATACATGGAGAGGACAGAGCAAGCCCTTAAGCCATCTCCCTGCTCCAAAAATCCATTTAATACAAACACTCCCACCTTCGGGAGATATCAGCGATTAAAACTGATAAGAACAGAAACTACACATATTCCAAGCCAAAAGGCCGAGAAGCGATAGCACATTAATACTCCAACGGTGGAGGTCATATTTGCCGACTATCCTTTCCATCAGTTTGATGATATTCAAAGTTCCTTTATTCCCTTACCGTCTACCTTCCTTCCAAGATATCCAACCAGACCGGAAGATCACTCTGCAGCAGTCGCTGTGCTTTCCCCGTGCTTTTCTGTCCATCTGTTACGTAGCCGCGTAGGTCGCGCTGACGACCAATCAGATGGCACGGGCCGGAGCCACCGCACGTCAGGTCGACTGCAGAGAGGTTCTCCCGGTGATCGGGGACAGCGGCGGCGGCAGGGTCATTCATTCCCCGGCATCTACAAGATTCACCAGAATTCCTCAGGCAGCACCTTGCAAACCCATGGCCAACGCAGCCTCGAAGGATGACGGCAGCAGATCCACGGGAACACCACCATTCGCAAGTTCTCCCCCCGCCGAGGCACTCGCTGTCCTGAATTGCAAATATGTCCTTGTTCCTCCGGTGTTACCGGGTCAAAATCGGGAATCCCCGCCCAAACAGCATCGCGGGGCTACGACAGCACTTGGACTGCAGCGGTTCGAGAGAGCAGCTCACCACAGGCTGATCTCGGCATGGGCGAGAAATGTTGGCCTTGACGGAAAGATCCTATTCATTGCCTCCCCTTGTGTTGGTGTAGCTTGCCCATAAATGCCAATCATCGTTTCCCTCACGTACAGGATTCGCTCCTCGGCATTCCGCATCAATCCGAAAAGTTGCGAAAAGCGAATTACGTCCGTGCACCCTTTCTTTATCGTCCACTTTCAATATCCTCTCTACTTGTATCCGACTCTCTGTGGAGAATGGGGAGGGAGCTGATCTCCCGTGTAAACATGTCACGCTGCAAGCGCGCCCATCACCACCAGCAGCTCGATTCGACATCTCCGTTCACATTGCTGCAGATCGCTGACAACATTATAATCCGACCCAGTTGACAAACTGACAACTGTTTCGCTACTTGCACCGCAAATGATGACAAATCGTTCCAAATCGTACGGGTGGCACAGTGGATCAGTGGTTAGTACGGCTGCCTGGTGGCACCAGGGAGCTGAAGCCAGTTCCAGCCTTGGGCGATCGTCTGCGTGAATAATCTTTACGTACAGACGTAGCTACTAAAGCAGGTCGCTTCCGTACAGTAGTTTGCGAAGAAACAAACAGAGATGGGGGTTTCACTCTATTCAGGAAACAGACTAAAGACATTTCTTCCTTGTTCAAGAAAATATTAGGATAAATTTGTTGCCTCGGGGGTGGGGGGGGGGAGGCGGGGGGGTTGGGAAGGGGCTGTGGGGGCTGATCTGATAGCCATTTGACATTGGCTGAGTCATGGGATCCACAACCTGATTTGACTGTGTTAAAAATCCCACAACACCAGGTTTCAGCCCAACGGGGTTCTTTGAAATTACAGCAGTCACCCCACCCCCGCCACCGCCGTACCATCGGTGGGATACGTTCCAAGAACGACCGCAGAAGCCAAAACGGCAGACAAGGGCAAATCCATTCATTCAAATTGGCAAGTTACCTTCCTGGCAGGCCCTGGTTCCAGAATGTTCCCTGTAGCACGTTGGGGTTACCCCTGTCCTGGCTTTCAGCGTGCTGCACCTTCATCAGGTAATGCAGAGCAGGTTCATAAGACAGAAAACCCGTAACAAAAGACGATAGTTCCTGCAACTGAAAAGACAATAGATGCAACAATCACTGACTGCCATCAACACGGCAAACTAGCAAAGGCAAGAGATTCACATTGCATTCACCTGCTTTTGAACTTGGGTAAGCGTTGGGTGCACCATTCCTGGAAACACTGCAATACCAGGCTGATACATGGAGAGGACAGAGCAAGCCCTTAAGCCATCTCCCTGCTCCAAAATCCATTTAATACAAACACTCCCACCTTCGGGAGATATCAGCGATTAAACTGATAAGAACAGAAACTACACATATTCCAAGCCAAAAGGCCGAGAAGCGATAGCACATTAATACTCCAACGGTGGAGGTCATATTTGCCGACTATCCTTTCCATCAGTTTGATGATATTCAAAGTTCCTTTATTCCCTTACCGTCTACCTTCCTTCCAAGATATCCAACCAGACCGGAAGATCACTCTGCAGCAGTCGCTGTGCTTTCCCCGTGGTTTTCTGTTACGTACGTAGCCGCGTAGGTCGCGCTGACGACCAATCAGATGGCACGGGCGGAGCCACCGCACGTCAGGTCGACTGCAGAGAGGTTTCTCCCGGTGATCGGGGACAGCGGCGGCGGCAGGGTCATTCATTCCCCCGGCATCTACAAGATTCACCAGAATTCCTCAGGCAGCACCTTGCAAACCCATGGCCAACGCAGCCTCGAAGGATGACGGCAGCAGATCCACGGGAACACCACCATTCGCAAGTTCTCCCCCCGCCGAGGCACTCGCTGTCCTGAATTGCAAATATGTCCTTGTTCCTCCGGTGTTACGGGGTCAAAATCGGGAATCCCGCCCAAACAGCATCGCGGGGCTACCGACAGCACTTGGACTGCAGCGGTTCGAGAGAGCAGCTCACACCAGGCTGATCTCGGCATGGGCGAGAAATGTTGGCCTTGACGGAAAGATCCTATTCATTGCCTCCCCTTGTGTTGGTGTAGCTTGCCCATAAATGCCAATCATCGTTTCCCTCACGTACAGGATTCGCTCCTCGGCATTCCGCATCAATCCGAAAGTTGCGAAAAGCGAATTACGTCCGTGCACCCTTTCTTTATCGTCCACTTTCAATATCCTCTCTACTTGTATCCGACTCTCTGTGGAGAATGGGGAGGGAGCTGATCCCCGTGTAAACATGTCACGCTGCAAGCGCGCCTCATCACACCAGCAGCTCGATTCGACATCTCCGTTCACATTGCTGCAGATCGCTGACAACATTATAATCCGACCCAGTTGACAAACTGACAACTGTTTCGCTACTTGCACCGCAAATGATGACAAATCGTTCCAAATCGTACGGGTGGCACAGTGGATCAGTGGTTAGTACGGCTGCCTGGTGGCACCAGGGAGCTGAAGCCAGTTCCAGCCTTGGGCGATCGTCTGCGTGAATAATCTTTACGTGCAGACGTAGCTACTAAAGCAGGTCGCTTCCGTACAGTAGTTTGCGAAGAAACAAACAGAGATGGGGGTTTCACTCTATTCAGGAAACAGACCAAAGACATTTCTTTCTTGTTCAAGAAAATATTAGGATAAATTTGTTGCCTCGGGGTTGGGGGGGGGGGGGGGGTTGGGAAGGGGCTGTGGGGGCTGATCTGATAGCATTTGACATTGGCTGAGTCATGGGATCCCACAACCTGATTTGACTGTGTTAAAAATCCCACAACACCAGGGTTCAGCCCAACGGGGTTCTTTGAAATTACGCAGTCACCCCACCCCCCGCCACCGCCGTACCATCGGTGGGATACGTTCAAGAACGACCGCAGAAGCCCAAAACGGCAGACAAGGGCAAATCCATTCATTCAAATTGGCAAGTTACCTTCCTGGCAGGCCCCTGGTTCCAGAATGTTCCCTGTAGCACGTTGGGGTTACCCCTGTCCTGGCTTTCAGCGTGCTGCACCTTCTCAGGTAACTGCAGAGCAGGTTCATAAGACAGAAAACCGTAACAAAAGACGATAGTTTCCTGCAACTGAAAAGACAATAGATGCAACAATCACTGACTGCCATCAACACGGCAAACTAGCAAAGGCAAGAGATTCACATTGCATTCACCTGCTTTTGAACTTGGGTAAGCGTTGGGTGCACCATTCTGGAAACACTGCAATACCAGGCTGATACATGGAGAGGACAGAGCAAGCCCTTAAGCCATCTCCCTGCTCCAAAAATCCATTTAATACAAACACTCCACCTTCGGGAGATATCAGCGATTAAACTGATAAGAACAGAAACTACACATATTCCAAGCCAAAAGGCCGAGAAGCGATAGCACATTAATACTCCAACGGTGGAGGTCATATTTGCCGACTATCCTTTCCATCAGTTTGATGATATTCAAAGTTCCTTTATTCCCTTACCGTCTACCTTCCTTCCAAGATATCCAACCAGACCGGAAGATCACTCTGCAGCAGTCGCTGTGCTTTCCCCGTGCTTTTCTGTCCATCTGTACGTAGCCGCGTAGGTCGCGCTGACGACCAATCAGATGGCACGGGCCGGAGCCACCGCACGTCAGGTCGACTGCAGAGAGGTTTCTCCGGTGATCGGGGACAGCGGCGGCGGCAGGGTCATTCATTCCCCGGCAGGGTCATTCATTCCCCGGCATCTACAAGATTCACCAGAATTCCTCAGGCAGCACCTTGCAAACCCATGGCCAACGCAGCCTCGAAGGATGACGGCAGCAGATCCACGGGAACACCACCATTCGCAAGTTCTCCCCCCGCGCCGAGGCACTCGCTGTCCTGAATTGCAAATATGTCTTGTTCCTCCGGTGTTACCGGGTCAAAATCGGGAATCCCCGCCCAAACAGCATCGCGGGGCTACCGACAGCACTTGGACTGCAGCGGTTCGAGAGAGCAGCTCACACCAGGCTGATCTCGGCATGGGCGAGAAATGTTGGCCTTGACGGAAAGATCCTATTCATTGCCTCCCCTTGTGTTGGTGTAGTTGCCCATAAATGCCAATCATCGTTTCCCTCACGTACAGGATTCGCTCCTCGGCATTCCGCATCAATCCGAAAGTTGCGAAAAGCGAATTACGTCCGTGCACCCTTTCTTTATCGTCCACTTTCAATATCCTCTCTACTTGTATCCGACTCTCTGTGGAGAATGGGGAGGGAGCTGATCTCCCCGTGTAAACATGTCACGCTGCAAGCGGCCTCATCACCACCAGCAGCTCGATTCGACATCTCCGTTCACATTGCTGCAGATCGCTGACAACATTATAATCCGACCAGTTGACAAACTGACAACTGTTTCGCTACTTGCACCGCAAATGATGACAAATCGTTCCAAATCGTACGGGTGGCACAGTGGATCAGTGGTTAGTACGGCTGCCTGGTGGCACCAGGGAGCTGAAGCCAGTTCAGCCTTGGGCGATCGTCTGCGTGAATAATCTTTACGTACAGACGTAGCTACTAAAGCAGGTCGCTTCCGTACAGTAGTTTGCGAAGAAACAAACAGAGATGGGGGTTTCACTCTATTCAGGAAACAGACCAAAGACATTTCTTCTTGTTCAAGAAAATATTAGGATAAATTTGTTGCCTCGGGGTTGGGGGGGGAGGCGGGGGGGTTGGGAAGGGGCTGTGGGGCTGATCTGATAGCCATTTGACATTGGCTGAGTCATGGGATCCACAACCTGATTTGACTGTGTTAAAAATCCCACAACACCAGGTTCAGCCCAACGGGGTTCTTTGAAATTACAGCAGTCACCCCACCCCCCGCCACCGCCGTACCATCGGTGGGATACGTTCAAGAACGACCGCAGAAGCCCAAAACGGCAGACAAGGGCAAATCCATTCATTCAATTGGCAAGTTACCTTCCTGGCAGGCCCCTGGTCCAGAATGTTCCCTGTAGCACGTTGGGGTTACCCTGTCCTGGCTTTCAGCGTGCTGCACCTTCATCAGGTAACTGCAGAGCAGGTTCATAAGACAGAAAACCCGTAACAAAAGACGATAGTTTCCTGCAACTGAAAAGACAATAGATGCAACAATCACTGACTGCCATCAACACGGCAAACTAGCAAAGGCAAGAGATTCACATTGCATTCACCTGCTTTTGAACTTGGGTAAGCGTTGGGTGCACATTCCTGGAAACACTGCAATACCAGGCTGATACATGGAGAGGACAGAGCAAGCCCTTAAGCCATCTCCCTGCTCCAAAAATCCATTTAATACAAACACTCCCACCTTCGGGAGATATCAGCGATTAAACTGATAAGAACAGAAACTACACATATTCCAAGCCAAAGGCCGAGAAGCGATAGCACATTAATACTCCAACGGTGGAGGTCATATTTGCCGACTATCCTTTCCATCAGTTTGATGATATTCAAAGTTCCTTTATTCCCTTACCGTCTACCTTCCTTCCAAGATATCCAACCAGACCGGAAGATCACTCTGCAGCAGTCGCTGTGCTTTACCCGTGGTTTTCTGTTACGTAGCCGCGTAGGTCGCGCTGACGACCAATCAGATGGCACGGGCCGGAGCCACTGCACGTCAGGTCGACTGCAGAGAGGTTTCTCCGGTGATCGGGGACAGCGGCGGCGGCAGGGTCATTCATCCCCCGGCAGGGTCATTCATTCCCCCGGCATCTACAAGATTCACCAGAATTCCTCAGGCAGCACCTTGCAAACCCATGGCCAACGCAGCCTCGAAGGATGACGGCAGCAGATCCACGGGAAACACCACCATTCGCAAGTTCTCCCCCGCGCCGAGGCACTCGCTGTCCTGAATTGCAAATATGTCCTTGTTCCTCCGGTGTTACCGGGTCAAAATCGGGAATCCCGCCCAAACAGCATCGCGGGGCTACCGACAGCACTTGGACTGCAGCGGTTCGAGAGAGCAGCTCACCACCAGGCTGATCTCGGCATGGGCGAGAAATGTTGGCCTTGACGGAAGATCCTATTCATTGCCTCCCCTTGTGTTGGTGTAGCTTGCCCATAAATGCCAATCATCGTTTCCCTCACGTACAGGATTCGCTCCTCGGCATTCCGCATCAATCCGAAAAGTTGCGAAAAGCGAATTACGTCCGTGCACCCTTTCTTTATCGTCCACTTTCAATATCCTCTCTACTTGTATCCGACTCTCTGTGGAGAATGGGGAGGGAGCTGATCTCCCGTGTAAACATGTCACGCTGCAAGCGCGCCTCATCACCACCAGCAGCTCGATTCGACATCTCCGTTCACATTGCTGCAGATCGCTGACAACATTATAATCCGACCCAGTTGACAAACGACAACTGTTTCGCTACTTGCACCGCAAATGATGACAAATCGTTCCAATCGTACGGGTGGCACAGTGGATCAGTGGTTAGTACGGCTGCCTGGTGGCACCAGGGAGCTGAAGCCAGTTCCAGCCTTGGGCGATCGTCTGCGTGAATAATCTTTACGTACAGATTAGCTACTAAAGCAGGTCGCTTCCGTACAGTAGTTTGCGAAGAAACAAACAGAGATGGGGGTTTCACTCTATTCAGGAAACAGACTAAAGACATTTCTTTCTTGTTCAAGAAAATATTAGGATAAATTTGTTGCCTCGGGGGTGGGGGGGGAGGCGGGGGGGTTGGGAAGGGGCTGTGGGGGCTGATCTGATAGCCATTTGACATTGGCTGAGTCATGGGATCCCACAACCTGATTTGACTGTGTTAAAAATCCCACAACACCAGGGTTCAGCCCAACGGGGTTCTTTGAAATTACAGCAGTCACCCCACCCCCGCCACCGCCGTACCATCGGTGGGATACGTTCCAAGAACGACCGCAGAAGCCAAAACGGCAGACAAGGGCAAATCATTCATTCAAATTGGCAAGTTACCTTCCTGGCAGGCCCCTGGTTCCAGAATGTTCCTGTAGCACGTTGGGGTTACCCCTGTCCTGGCTTTCAGCGTGCTGCACCTTCATCAGGTAACTGCAGAGCAGGTTCATAAGACAGAAAACCCGTAACAAAAGACGATAGTTTCCTGCAACTGAAAAGACAATAGATGCAACAATCACTGACTGCCATCAACACGGCAAACTAGCAAAGGCAAGAGATTCACATTGCATTCACCTGCTTTTGAACTTGGGTAAGCGTTGGGTGCACCATTCTGGAAACACTGCAATACCAGGCTGATACATGGAGAGGACAGAGCAAGCCCTTAAGCCATCTCCCTGCTCCAAAATCCATTTAATACAAACACTCCCACCTTCGGGAGATATCAGCGATTAAACTGATAAGAACAGAAACTACACATATTCCAAGCCAAAAGGCCGAGAAGCGATAGCACATTAATACTCCAACGGTGGAGGTCATATTTGCCGACTATCCTTTCCATCAGTTTGATGATATTCAAAGTTCCTTTTTCCCTTACCGTCTACCTTCCTTCCAAGATATCCAACCAGACCGGAGATCACTCTGCAGCAGTCGCTGTGCTTTCCCCGTGCTTTTCTGTCCATCTGTTACGTAGCCGCGTAGGTCGCGCTGACGACCAATCAGATGGCACGGGCCGGAGCCACCGCACGTCAGGTCGACTGCAGAGAGGTTTCTCCCGGTGATCGGGGACAGCGGCGGCAGGGTCATTCATTCCCCCCGGCATCTACAAGATTCACCAGAATTCCTCAGGCAGCACCTTGCAAACCATGGCCAACGCAGCCTCGAAGGATGACGGCAGCAGATCCACGGGAACACCACCATTCGCAAGTTCTCCCCCCGCCGAGGCACTCGCTGTCCTGAATTGCAAATATGTCCTTGTTCCTCCGGTGTTACCGGGTCAAAATCGGGAATCCCCGCCCAAACAGCATCGCGGGGCTACCGACAGCACTTGGACTGCAGCGGTTCGAGAGAGCAGCTCACACCAGGCTGATCTCGGCATGGGCGAGAAATGTTGGCCTTGACGGAAAGATCCTATTCATTGCCTCCCTTGTGTTGGTGTAGCTTGCCCATAAATGCCAATCATCGTTTCCCTCACGTACAGGATTCGCTCCTCGGCATTCCGCATCAATCCGAAAAGTTGCGAAAAGCGAATTACGTCCGTGCACCCTTTCTTTATCGTCCACTTTCAATATCCTCTCTACTTGTATCCGACTCTCTGTGGAGAATGGGGAGGGAGCTGATCTCCCCGTGTAAACATGTCACGCTGCAAGCGCGCCTCATCACACCAGCAGCTCGATTCGACATCTCCGTTCACATTGCTGCAGATCGCTGACAACAGTATAATCCGACCCAGTTGACAAACTGACAACTGTTTCGCTACTTGCACCGCAAATGATGACAAATCGTTCCAAATCGTACGGGTGGCACAGTGGATCAGTGGTTAGTACGGCTGCCTGGTGGCACCAGGGAGCTGAAGCCAGTTCCAGCCTTGGGCGATCGTCTGCGTGAATAATCTTTACGTACAGACGTAGCTACTAAAGCAGGTCGCTTCCGTACAGTAGTTTGCGAAGAAACCAACAGAGATGGGGGTTTCACTCTATTCAGGAAACCGACTAAAGACATTTCTTCCTTGTTCAAGAAAATATTAGGATAAATTTGTTGCCTCGGGGGTGGGGGGGGAGGCGGGGGGGTTGGGAAGGGGCTGTGGGGGCTGATCTGATAGCCATTTGACATTGCTGAGTCATGGGATCCCACAACCTGATTGACTGTGTTAAAAATCCCACAACACCAGGTTCAGCCCAACGGGGTTCTTTGAAATTACAGCAGTCACCCCACCCCCCGCCACCGCCGTACCATCGGTGGGATACGTTCCAGAACGACCGCAGAAGCCCAAAACGGCAGACAAGGGCAAATCCATTCATTCAAATTGGCAAGTTACCTTCCTGGCAGGCCCCTGGTTCCAGAATGTTCCCTGTAGCACGTTGGGGTTACCCCTGTCCTGGCTTTCAGCGTGCTGCACCTTCATCAGGTAACTGCAGAGCAGGTTCATAAGACAGAAAACCGTAACAAAAGACGATAGTTTCCTGCAACTGAAAAGACATAGATGCAACAATCACTGACTGCCATCAACACGGCAAACTAGCAAAGGCAAGAGATTCACATTGCATTCACCTGCTTTTGAACTTGGGTAAGCGTTGGGTGCACCATTCCTGGAAACACTGCAATACCAGGCTGATACATGGAGAGGACAGAGCAAGCCCTTAAGCCATCTCCCTGCTCCAAAAATCCATTTATACAAACACTCCCACCTTCGGGAGATATCAGCGATTAAACTGATAAGAACGAAACTACACATATTCCAAGCCAAAAGGCCGAGAAGCGATAGCACATTAATACTCCAACGGTGGAGGTCATATTTGCCGACTATCCTTTCCATCAGTTTGATGATATTCAAAGTTCCTTTATTCCCTTACCGTCTACCTTCCTTCCAGATATCCAACCAGACCGGAAGATCACTCTGCAGCAGTCGCTGTGCTTTACCCGTGGTTTTCTGTTACGTAGCCGCGTAGGTCGCGCTGACGACCAATCAGATGGCACGGGCCGGAGCCACTGCACGTCAGGTCGACTGCAGAGAGGTTTCTCCCGGTGATCGGGGACAGCGGCGGCGGCAGGGTCATTCATTCCCCCGGCAGGGTCATTCATTCCCCGGCATCTACAAGATTCACAGAATTCCTCAGGCAGCACCTTGTAAACCCATGGCCAACGCAGCCTCGAAGGATGACGGCAGCAGATCCACGGGAACACCACCATTCGCAAGTTCTCCCCCGCGCCGAGGCACTCGCTGTCCTGAATTGCAAATATGTCCTTGTTCCTCCGGTGTTACCGGGTCAAAATCGGGAATCCCGCCCAAACAGCATCGCGGGGCTACGACAGCACTTGGACTGCAGCGGTTCGAGAGAGCAGCTCACCACCAGGCTGATCTCGGCATGGGCGAGAAATGTTGGCCTTGACGGAAAGATCCTATTCATTGCCTCCCTTGTGTTGGTGTAGCTTGCCCATAAATGCCAATCATCGTTTCCCTCCCGTACAGGATTCGCTCCTCGGCATTCCGCATCAATCCGAAAAGTTGCGAAAAGCGAATTACGTCCGTGCACCCTTTCTTTATCGTCCACTTTCAATATCCTCTCTACTTGTATCCGACTCTCTGTGGAGAATGGGGAGGGAGCTGATCTCCGTGTAAACATGTCACGCTGCAAGCGTGCCTCATCACCACCAGCAGCTCGATTCGACATCTCCGTTCACATTGCTGCAGATCGCTGACAACATTATAATCCGACCCAGTTGACAAACTGACAACTGTTTCGCTACTTGCACCGCAAATGATGACAAAACGTTCCAAATCGTACGGGTGGCACAGTGGATCAGTGGTTAGTACGGCTGCCTGGTGGCACAGGGAGCTGAAGCCAGTTCCAGCCTTGGGCGATCGTCTGCGTGAATAATCTTTACGTACAGACGTAGCTACTAAAGCAGGTCGCTTCCGTACAGTAGTTTGCGAAGAA